>NW_019943699.1:0-6636 GCF_002910315.2 Salvelinus sp. IW2-2015 | reverse complement strand
CTCATACCATATTACTGACACTATAATCTATTGATATGAGTCTCATACCATATTACTGACACTATAATCTATTGATATGAGTCTCATACCATATTACTGACACTATGATCTATTGATATGAGTCTCATACCATATTACAGACACTATAGTCTACTGATATGAGTCTCATACCATGAAATGACATGCAGGGCTGTTGTTGTAGTACAATAAACAGATGAGAGATCCAGAGTCCACTTCTTCTGTGATGATTGTGCCTGACAGAACCACAAACCCATTCTGACACTTTCCATAGACACACTGTGACTAACTGTGAACCGGAGACGCAGTGATAGTCCTTTCCTTCTGTACATACTGATACACCAATAGAAAATGACTGACATCGTGGCTACTAATTCGTTCCACAACAAGCATTAGCTAGCTGTAACTGCACCTTTGTTGATGGAGCTTGTGATCGTGATTGAGCTTGGTGAGCTGATTGCGGTGTATCCCATTGACCCTGAGGTTGCTTTGTTGCTTGAACAGGTAATGTAGCCTTTAGCTTGACAGGCTAACCATGACTTCACATGGTTAGCCACATGTGGTTGTGCTAAAGTGTCCCCTGTCGTGACTGGGATTTGAACCCCAACCTGGTTAACACACGTGCATATCACAAAAAGACACTGTGCACACATCACAAACCCTCGACAAATGTGGCCTCGTTTTGTGCTAGATTCACTGTGCTCTGCTATACATGCTGGCAATACAGTGTCCTTGATTTCTTCATTGTCTTTAATACAGTACATGATTGTCATTGAGAGTGCTACAGTCTATTAGTCTTTAGCTAATACCCTGCAAAGAAATGGAGCCCTCCATCCCTCTTTCTCTCTCTCTTCCTGTCCCCTTGTATATAGCCTCGCTATTGTTTTTATTGTGTTACTATTTCCTGTGTTACTATTTCCTGATTGCCTTGTCACTTTGATACCTGCCCACATGTAATACCTCAACTACCTCGTACCCCTGCACATTGATTCAGTACTGGTACTCCTTGTATATAGCCTCATAACTACCTCGTACCCCTGCACATTGACTCAGTATTGGTACTCCTTATATATAGCCTCATAACTACCTCGTACCCCTGCACATTGACTCAGTATTGGTACTCCTTAAATATAGCCTCATAACTACCTCGTGTCCCTGCACATTGACTCGGTTTGTGTAATTGTAGTAAATGTGTTACTATTTCCTTATATACATTTTTCCAAATATTTGTCTTACTTTTTAACTCTGCACTGTTGGGAATGGGCTTGTAAATAAGCACTTCACTCTAAAGTTTACACCTGTTGTATTCGGCGTATGTGACCAATACAATTTGATTTGTATTGCTCCCTCCCTCCCTCTCCTTAGAGACGGTACTTCCTCAGCAGTTCTTGTTGCCACATGTACTTCCTCTCCGGGAAGCGTTCAGGAATCCTGATCCTGTGGAAGTCCTGGATGCACCTCTCCAGCTCCTGCTCCGGTGTTAACTTCTCCTTGTTGGCTTTCCTCTTGGCTGCAGCCTCCCGGTGCTCCCTGATCCCCATGGTCCTCACCCGGAGCAGGTCCGTCTTCCTCCTCATCTCCGACGGCTGGAGCAGCTGAACGGGCCCTTTAGGGAAGGAAGAGGAGGAAGGAGAGAGAAGAAAACATTTTATTAGACAGACACCTTTCAAAGCACCCAAAGTCACCCAAGGGATACAAAAAAGGAGGTACACCCACACCTTTCTTCAGTGGCCGGTCCAGGGTCTGGGCGACGGGGTGAGGCTGACGGCTGACGGAACTACAGATGACAGTGCCCTGAGGGGAGCTGGCTTCTGATTGGGTCTCGGAGCAGGAAGTAGAGAGCTCGTTCAAAGATGTGCCACTCTCTCCCTCGCGCTCACTCTTGTGGCTCTTGCAGCAGCAGTCGCAATGGGACGAAGACCACCTGGATGGGCCACCTGGAGAAGACACGTGTGGTGACACACACCCACACAACATTGAGTTTCATCTTGAATGAGCAAAATTCTCCTAACACCTGATTTCCTTAACTGAAGTGACAGAAGTAGATAGATACTGCAGACTACAGTTCACAAATTACTCACATATTGAATTAATCAGTTATAGACGTAGACGTGAATAAATTGTTGTGACAAGATAATCCTCACACAATACATTATTATTAGCTAACGCTCTCTCAGCCTACACTGACAGATGTATAATCAAACAGACCGGTTACTGAACAGACAAACACTAACAGATGTGTAATCAAACAGACCGGTTACTGAACAGACAAACACTAACAGATGTATAATCAAAACAGACCGGTTACTGAACAGACAAACACAACAGATGTGTAATCAAACAGACCGGTTACTGAACAGAAAAACACTAACAGATGTGTAATCAAACAGACCGGTTACTGAACAGACAAACACTAACAGATGGTAATCAAACAGACCGGTTACTGAACAGACAAACACTAAACAGATGTGTAATCAAACAGACCGGTTACTGAACAGAAAAAACCATAACCAGATGTGTAATCAAACAGACCGGTTACTGACAACAAACACTAACAGATGTGTAATCAACAGACCGGTTACTGAACAGCAAACACTAACAGATGTGTAATCAAACAACCGGTTACTGAACAGACAAACACTAACAGATGTGTAATCAAACAGACCGGTTACTGAACAGACAAACACTAACAGATGTGTAATCAAACGACCTGTTACTGAACAGACAAACACTAACAGATGTTTAATCAAACAGACCGGTTACTGAACAGACAAACACTACAGATGTATAATCAAAACAGACCGTGTTACTGAACAGAAAAACACTAACAGATGTGTAATCAAACAGACCGGTTACTGAACAGACAAACACTAACAGATGTGTAATCAAACAGACCGGTTACTGAACACGACAAACACTAACAGATGTTAATCAAACAGACCGGTTACTGAACAGACAAACACTAACAGATGTGTAATCAAACAGACCGGTTACTGAACAGAAAAACACTAACAGATGTGTAATCAAACAGACCGGTTACTGAACAGACAAACACTAACAGATGTATAATCAAACAGACCGGTTACTGAACAGACAAACACTAACAGATGTTGTAATGGAATGTCATCAAGACCTCTTCCACAGGATGTAGGGAGAGTGGCAGCATCACTGACCTTTCATTACTGAGTCTTTGAGTGTGTGTGTTGTGTGTGTGTGTGTGTGTGTGTGTGGTGGTGGTGTGTTGTGTGTGTGTGTGTGTGTGTGTGTGTGTGTGTGTGTGTGTTTGTTGTGTGTGTGTGTGTGTTGTGTGTGTGTGTGTGTGGTGTGTGTTGGATAAGTGTGTTCCTCTAGACCTCTAGACCTCCTCCTCTAGACCTCCTCGCTAGACCTCCCTCCGCTAGACCTCCTCCGCTAGACATCTTCCGCTAGACATCCTCCTCTAGACCTCCTCTAGTTCTTCTCTAGACCTCCTCTAGACCTCCTCCTCTAGACCTCTTCCGCTAGACTCCTCCGCTAGACCTCCTCCGCTAGACCTCCTCCTCTAGACCTCCTCCTGTATTTCTCCTCTAGACCTCCTCTAGACCTCCACTAGACCTCCACTAGATCTCCCTCTCTAAAACCTCCTCTAGACCTCCACTAAACCTCCTCTAGACCTCCTCCTCTTAGACCCCTCCTCTAGATCTCCTCCTCTAGACCTCCTCCTCTAACCTCTTTAGACCTCCTCAGACCCCTCCTCTCAGACCTCCTCCTCTAGACTCTCCTCCTAACCTCCTCCTCTAGACCTCCTCCTCTAGACCTCCTCCTCTAGACTCCTCCTCTAGATCACCACTAGACCTCCTCTAGACCTCCTCTAGATCTCTGTCTAGTTCTCTCTTAGATTCCTCCTCCTCTAGACTCCTCCTCTAACCCTCTCCCATCCTTAAACCTCCTCTAGACTCCTCTAACCTCCTCTAAACCTCCTCTAGACCTCTTCCTCTAGACCTCCTCCTCTAAACCTCCTCTAGACCTCCTCCTCTAGACTTTAGACCTCCTCCTAGACCTCCACTCGACCTCACTGACCCCTCCTCTAACCTCCTCTAAACTCCTCTAGTTCTCCTCTAGACCTCATCTAGATCTCATCCTCTAAACCTCCTCTAGACCTCCTTCTCTAGACCTCCTCCTCTAGACCTCCTCCTCTAGATCACTCTAGAACCTCCTCTAGAACCTCCTCCTCTATACCTCCTCCTCTAACCTCTCCTCTAGACCTCCTCTAGACCTCCTCCTCTTGTTCTCCTCTAGACCTCCACTAGACCTCCTCCTCTAGACCTCCTCTAAACCTCCTCTAGACCTCCTCCTCTAGACCTCCTTCTTTTAGACCTCCTCCTCTAGACCTCCTCCTCTAGACCTCCTCCTCTAGTTCTCCTCTAAGACCTCCACTAGACCTCCTCCTCTAGACCTCCTCTAAACTCCTCTAGACCTCCTCTAGACCCTCCTCTAGACCTCCTCTAAACCTCCTCTAGACCTCCTTATTTAGACCTCCTCCTCTAGACCTCCTTCTTTTAGCCTCCTCCTCTAGACCTCCTCTAACCTCCACTAGACCTCCTCCTCTAGACCTCCTCTTAGACTCCTCTAGACCCTCCTCTAACCTCTAACCTCCTCTAGATCTCCACTAGACCTCCTCTAGACCTCCTCCTCTATACCTCCTCCTTCTAGACCTCCTCTAGACCTCCTCCTCTTGTTCCTCCTCTAGACCCTCACTAGACCTTCCTCCTCTAAGAACCTCTCCTCTAGACCTCCTCTTAGACCTCCTCTACCCTCAACCTCCTCTAGACCTCCACTAGACTCCTCCTCCTCCTCTAGACCTTACCTCTCTCTAGACTGACCTCCTCACTGTAGACCTCCTCTCTATAGTAACCTCCTCCTCTACACCTCCTCGCTAGACCTCCTCCTCTACACCTCCTCTCTACACCTCCTCTACACCTCCTCACTCTTTACACTCCTCAAACCTCCTCTAGACCTCCTCCTACACTCTATCAGGACTCTTAGGCACCTCCTCCTCTACCTCTTAGACCTCCTCCTCATAGACTCCTCCTGTAGACCTCCTCCTCTACACCTCCTCATCTAGACCTCCTCTACACCTCCTCATCTACACCTCCTCTAGACCTCCTCCTCTACACCTCCTCATCTAGACCTCCTCTACACCTCCTCCTCTACACCTCCTCTAGACCTCCTCTTCCCTTCGTACCCACTTCTCGTCCTCGCCTCTGAAACCAAAGTCAGTCTGAATTTGTCCTACATGCCCGCTAGACATTTCTCATTAAAACCATCACTGTAGCAACTTTATACAGTACACACAGATTCTCTCTCTCTCCCTCTCCCCAAAGAGGGTTCTACATGGAACCAAAAAGGGTTCTCCTATGGGGACAGCCAAATAACCCTTTAGGAACCCTTTTTTCTATGAGTATATATAGTGAACTACTTTTGACAATGTTTAGGGAATAGGTTGTCATTTGGGACGAAACCTAAGACATCATTAATCCTGGGTGTTACACATGCAGTAGCAGCAGAATGAGGTTGCTGAGATGGGGGAGGAGTGAAGTGTGTGCGTGTGCGTGTGCGTGTGCGTGTGCGTGTGCGTGTGCGTGTGTGTGTATGGGTCAGACTGGTTTTCTGACCTGCTGTCAGTGAGGATTGATACGAGCAGTAAAACTGACAGTGGTTCAACTGCCTGTGGATATGCCCTTACACACACACGCACAAACACACTCACACATAGACACACACACAATCACACAAAGACGCACACACAGCCTCTGGATATGCTCTGAATAGGATGTTTTTCAGTAGACGTCTTACCAAGGTAAAATGTGACAGTCTTCTGAACCTGACCAGCTAATGAAAGAAGGCCAAGGTGCTGGGAAGGTTAGGAGGAAAACAGAAGACTACGACTGGGAAGGTTAGGAGGAAAACAGAAGACTACGACTGGGAAGGTTAGGAGGAAAACAGAAGNGGGAAGGTTAGGAGGAAAACAGAAGACTACGACTGGGAAGGTTAGGAGGAAAACAGAAGACTACAGCTGGGAAGGTTAGGAGGAAAACAGAAGACTACAGCTGGGAAGGTTCGGAGGAAAACAGAAGACTACAGCTGGGAAGGTTAGGAGGAAAACAGAAGACTACAGCTGGGAAGGTTAGGAGGAAAACAGAAGACTACGACTGGGAAGATTAGGAGGAAAATAGAAGACTACAGCTGGGAAGGTTAGGAGAAAAACAGAAGACTACGATGTTGAAAGTTAGGAGGAAAACAGAAGACTACAGCTGGGAAGGTTAGGAGGAAAACAGAAGACTACGATGTTGAAAGTTAGGAGGAAAACAGAAGACTACGACTGGGAAGGTTAGGAGGAAAACAGAAGACTACGACTGGGAAGGTGAGGAGGAGAACATGGACGGGGGGACCTCATCCTAGATCAGCATTCCTACTCTGAGACGCTTTGTGAATACAGGCCCTGGCTTTGTGAATACAGGCCCTGACTTTGTGAATACAGGCCCTGACTTTGTGAATACAGGCCCTGGCTTTGTGAATACAGGCACTGACTTTGTGAATACAGGCCCTGGCTTTGTGAATACAGGCCCTGGTTTTGTG
>NW_019943698.1:168331-169655 GCF_002910315.2 Salvelinus sp. IW2-2015 | reverse complement strand
GAAACCCCACCTCTTTTAAGTGAAATAACCTAGGATTAGGATAAAGAATCCTTTCTTAACCCCCCCCCCCCCCCCTTCTTAAAAGAGTTTAGATGCACTATTGTTAAAAGTGTTGCTTCCACTGGATAAATCATAAGGTGAATGCACCAATTTGGTAAGTCGCTCTGGATAAGAGCGTCTGCTAAATACTTAAATGTAAATGTATTACTTGACGCTTAGCATTGTTTGATTTGGCCTTGTTTGAAGGAATAGCTACACGTTTTGTTGATTCGGTCATGTTTCCAGTCACCTTGCCCTGTTAAAAACAGGTGCGTTCGCACTTTCAGTTTCACGGCCACGATGCTGCCATCCAATCCACAGCGTTTCTGGTTGGAAGATGTTTGTAATAGTTGCTAGTGGGTACGGACATCGCCAATGCCACTTGCTATATGAAACCTCGCCTCACTGAATCAGTGTATTCGTTCAATGTTGTTGTTTGACGTTATAATGCCGGAACATATCCCAATCACGTGATTAAAGCAAATCTGAAGCGTGGAATCAGGATTGGTGGCGCGACAGCGTTTTAACAGACTCTGAGAGCGGGAGCTTCCTGTTTTAGTTTCTGTCTATAGGCTGGAAGCAACAAAATGGAGTCGTGGTCAGCTTTTCCGAAAGGAGGGCGGGGGAGGGCCTTATATGCGTCGTGGAAGTTAGAATAACAATGATCCAGGGTGTCGTGTCTTTACTATYATTAAAGAAATGAAGACTTAATGAAGATTTAATTGAAGACTTAGTTTTTATCAAAGATTCTCTATAATTAGTATTAAGCGATTAGACTGATTAATCATGTAACCGTAATTAACTAGGAAATCGGGGCACCAAGGAAAATATCATTTTCTAAAATAACTTTTCAGATATTTTCATATCTGATCAATAGTCTTCTTAATTAATGAATTATTTACTTTACCTCACATTAGTCTCATTCCAAACGTTGTAAATTGTTGGTTATCTGCACGAACCCAGTCTTCACTATGAGTCTTCCATACATCAATTGTCTTAAATCATTTATTTATTACTAACTAATTAATTCACAGAAATGCATAAACAAACAAAGTAAATATGGTTACAAGAAATGATAGGAGAATGTGCCCTAGTGTGCTAAACCGGCATGGCGGCTTGTTAGACCAAAGGGAAGTGGGGGTCGACTGAGAAGTCACTACAGAGTTAATAATTATAACAATTGAAATGCTAATCCTTTGCACATGAACGCTCACTCATTCGGGAACAATTGCAATCAATATATATATTTACGCTCAGTGTCGTCTTGATTGCTGTTGAAAAGTTT
>NW_019943698.1:97802-163994 GCF_002910315.2 Salvelinus sp. IW2-2015 | reverse complement strand
CAGAGTGACATTCATTAGTGTTGTTGTTGAATGGATTTTTCGGCGCGTTGTCGTTCTTCGCGTTCAATGATACCGAATTCCTAGCTGCAGACTAGTAATTAATATCAAAGACTTGTTGTTATTCTGTCGGTATCGATAGTCTAAGAGTTTAACCACGTGGTATGGTTAAAAGATTCAGCAATGGTCTGCAACCTTTGTACTCCCGTGATTGAGAGAAACATGGTCTGGTGATAATTTCTCAAAGTTGGGTTTTATTCGGAATTGCAGAAAAGGGCTGTCCCAGGATGCCTGACCCTAACTGGGCTCAGGGGGGTCCTCTGATTTAGTTCAAATCAAAAGGGAATTAGATTTTCCTTCATTAAACAGTCCAACATCATATTACACAATTTTACAAACAGTATCATACTCACTCATTCATCTTATACAACAATTAGATGTAAACCTCATATCTGCGGCTATTATATAAACAGCGTTATGGTAATGTGGCCACACCGTCTCCCATGAGCTTCCCCAAGTTGTAACAAACGGACCAGATTCTTCACCAATCTTTATACTTTCTCCGGAACATGAAATTTGTTCGTACCTCAAGGTCTGTGAGGTGGAAGAAATTCCTTTGTTTTCTATGAAAGCTTACTCTGCCTCTCATACTGTGTGGCCATGTGGCTGGGTCTTCTCCTCAGGAATTTACGACCTCTCTGACCACAGCAGCGTAGTTGTAGGGGGCAGGGAGAGGGGATGGCTGGAGAGCTTGCTGTACCCAAATAGGCCAACGTCATGACAAGGGTTTTACCAGCCCTGGTAGCACAATCGATATGCTGATAGAATTTAGGGAGTCTTGTTTTCAGATTAGCCTTGTAAAATTCCCAGCTACAATGAACGCAGTCTCAGGATATGTGGTTTCCAGTTTACAAAGAGTCAAATAAAGTTAGTTCAGGCCATCATGTGTCTGCTTGGAGGGGAATATATGCGGCTGTGATTATAATCGAAGAGAATTCTCTTGGTAGATAATGGGTTGACATTTAATTGTGAGGAATTCTAAGTCAGGTGAACAGAAGGACTTGAGTTCCTGTATGTTGCTATGATCACACCACGTCTCGTTAATCATAAGGCATACCCCCCCGCCCCTCTTCTTACCAGAAAGATTTTTGTTTCTGTCGGCGCGATGCGTGAAGAAACCAGCTGGCTGACCGACTCCGATAGCGTGTCTCGAGTGAGCCATGTTTCCGTGAAGCAAAGAATGTTAGTCTCTGATGTCTCTCTGGAATGCTACCCTTGCTCGGATTTCATCAACCTTGTTGTCAAGAGACTGGACATTGGCAAGTAGTATGCTCGGGAGCGGTGYGCGATGTGCCCGTCTTCGGAGCCTGACCAGAAGAYCGCTTCGTCTGCCCCTTTTACGGCGTCGTTGTATTGGTTCGCCGGCTGGGATCTGATCCATTGTCCCGGGTGGTGGGCAAAACACAGGATCCCCTTCGGGAAAGTCGTATTCCTGGTCGTAATGATGGTGAGTTGATGTTGCTCTTATATCCAGTAGTTCCTCCCGACTGTATGTAATAAAACCTAAGATTACCTGGGGTACCAATGTAATAAATAACACGTAAAAAAACAAAATACTGCATAGTTTCCTAGACACCGGATGCGAGGCGACCATCTCTGTCGGGAAGGCAGCCACGGTTAGTCCTTTATTTAAAGTGGGAGATCAAGCTGATCCTAACTGTTATAGGCCTATTTTTTTTATTTTGCTCTSTTTATCAAAAGGGTTCAAAAAACTGATTGGCTTTCTTGATGTCTATAGTATTGTCTCTGTTATGCAATCTGGTTTCCGCTCGGGTTAGGGATGTGTTTATTTTATTTTTTCACTTTTATTTAACCAGGAAGGCCAGTTGAGAACAACTTCTCATTTACAACTGTGACATGGCCAAGATAAAGCAAAGCAGTGCGACAAAAACAACACAGTTACAACATGGGATAAACAAACGTACAGTCAATAACACAATAGAAAATCTSTATRCAGTGTGTGCAAATTAAGTAAGGAGGTAAGGCACTAAATAGGCCATTGTGGCGAAGTATGTGTGTCGCTGCAACCTTAAAGGTGCTCAATGATGTCACCATTGCCCTTGATTCTAAGTAATGTTGTGCTGCTATTTATATTGACTTGGCCAAAGCTTTTGATACGGTAGACCATTCCACTCTTGTGGGCCGGCTAAGGAGTATTGGTGTCTCTGAGGGGTTTTTGTCCTGGTTTGATAACTACCTCTCTCAAAGAGTACAGTGTATGAAGTCAGAACATGTCTCAGCCACTGCCTGCCACCAAGGGTGTACCCCAAGGCTCGATCCTAGGCCCCATGCTCTTCTAATTTACATCAACAACATAGCTCAGGCAGTAGGAAGCTCTCTCATCCATTTATATACAGTCATAGTCAGCTGGCCCCTCCMCGGATTTTGTTAAACGCTCTACAACAAAGCTTTCTTAGTGTCCAACAAGCTTTCTCTGCCCTTAACCTTGTTCTGAACACCTCCAAAACAAAGATCATGTGGTATAATAAGAAGAATGCCCCTCTCCCCACAGGTATGATTACTACCACTGAGGATTTAGAGCTTGAGGTTGTCACCACAAGTACTTGGGAGTATGGCTAGATGGTACACTGTCCTTCTCTCAGCACATATCAAAGCTGCAGGCTAAAGTTAAATCTAGACTTGGTTTCCTCTATCATATGCACGCCTCTTTCACCCCAGATGCCAAACTAACCCTGATTCAGATGACCATCCTACCCATGCTATATTTTGGAGACATAATTTTATAGATTGACAGGTAAAGGGGTTCTCGAGCGGCTAGATGTCCTTTACCATTCGGCCATCAGATTTGTCACCAATTCTCCTTATAGAACACATCACTGCACTCTATACTCTTCTGTAAACTAGTCATCTCTGTATACCCTTCGCAAGACCCTCTGGTTGTTGCTTATTTATAAAACACTCTTAGGCCTCACTCCCCATATCTGAGATATCTACTGCAGCCCACATCCTCCACATACAACACCCGATCTGCCAGTCACATTCTGTTAAAGGTCCCCAAAGCACACACATCCCTGTGTCGCTCGTTTTTTCAGTTCGCTGCAGCTAGCGACTGGAACAACCTGTAACAAACACTCAAACTGGACAGTTTTATCGCAATCTCTTCAATCAAAGACTCTATCATGGACACTTACTGACAGTTGTGGCGCTTTTTATGATGTATTTTTGTCTCCATCTTCTTGCCCTTTGTGCTGTTGTCTGTGCCCAGCAATGTTTGTACCCTGTTTTGTGCTGCTACCATGTTGTGCTGCTGCCATGTTGTGTTGCTACCATGTTGTTGTCATGTGTTGCTGCCATGCTATGTTGTTGTCTTAGGTCTCTCTTTATGTAGTGTTGTCTCTCTGTTGTGATGTGTGTTTTGTCCCATCCCCGCAGGAGGGCTTTTGCCTTTTAGTAGGCCGTCAATGTAAATAAGAATTTGTTCTTAACTGACTTGCCTAGTTAAATAAATGATATATTAAAAAATCAGTCTTGACAGTGTAAAGTCATAGGTCAAAACCAACATACACATTCAAATGGTTATTGCAGTTTTAAACTATTCAAGAACCTAGACACTTGGTTGGAGCACCTAGTCAATGTACAGTAATTTCTCTCAGTCCACTTTGCACCAATGTATACTGTGAGAGACAAAACCACTTAACATTTACTGTCACTTGTCCCCTTGGAAGTGTTTAATTGACTCATGCTGAGTGATGTTCTTTAACTGTGTTAAAGGTCCAATGCACCATTTTGCAGCCAAAAGAATTTGTTCAATTACAAGATATATCCATTTAATTTTGTTCAAAAAAGAGACACCAACCTCAGATCCGAAGTGTGAACTAGATAGTTGGCTAGCCTTCCAGGTAAAAAAAWWAAATAATCACTTGCCTGTCAACTTTTCATTGAGTAGCCCGGTGTGCCCTCCTGTAGACTCTTAAATGRTTCTTCAACAACATCTTCAGTGTTGTAACCAAATAATATCTCAGTATTTATTTTACAGATGAATCTTATGTTTTGATAAAGTAGATGACAGTTTAATACTAACATATGAGTATGAATCATTTAGGTAAAAAGTTGGATATTAAATGATGTGTGGTCTGTCGCGCAGTCAAAATGTGTAAATATATATATACATTTCTTAAACTCTCAAAACCTAACTTACACAAACTGCAATGAAAATTGGTGGTCATCTAGCTAGAAGGGTGTCTTTAGTCACAAAACGTACTGTTATTTTCCAGTCCATTTAATGTTGCGATCGAGGTGATTTAATCCTCCAACCGCTAGAGAGTGTCTGAAGTTAGAGGGTGTCCAATTTTGGGGGAAAATTAGCTAAGCCACCCAGCCTTTACACTGCATGGTGCTGCTGAGCCATCCTCCTTTCATCACATATAGCACTTATGTGTTTCTAACTAAAAACACCCTGTAAAATTTCTGCATGCAAAATGTCCTTTATGATAACAATAATAATAACAAGGTTGAAAAGGTTTGTCATGGGCCTCTAAAATCCTCAAAGTTATACAGCTGCACCATTGAGAGCATCTTGACTGTGTATGGCAACTGCATCGGCCACGATCGCATGGTGCTACAGAGGGTGGTGCGGACAGCCCAGTATGTTACTGAGGCCGAGCTCCCTGCCATCCAGGACCTCTATATCAGGCGGTGTAAAAGGAAGGCCCGGGAAAATCGTTAAAGATTCCAGCCACCCAGGCCATAGACTGTTCTCGCTTCCGCATGGAAAGCGGTACCGGTGCATCAAGTCTGACACCAACAGGCTTCTGAACAGCTTCTATCCCCAAGCCATAAGACTGCTAAATAGCTAACAAAATGGCTACATGGACTATCTGAGTTGACCCTTGTATTTTATTTTTCACTATCTCTATGCACACTCACAGGACTCTACCCACTGACACTCCAACACACACGCACACATGACATTACAACTTGAAGCATAAAACTTCAAAAATAACAAAGGCGGTTTGCAAACCACACAAAATTGCTGCTTTAAAAAAATAACATTCTCTGAATTAATTTAGGGGGGGAGCAATTTGATAGTAGTTTTGTCCTCGCTAGAAAAAACACATTGTTGTCACAGACATTCAGCAGTGCTCTGTTGCAGACGATATAGCTCAATACCCCAGTGAGAACAGACTATATTCWCTCATCCAGTAAGTCTTGAGGGGAGACCAGTGTGGAGAGGAGGTTGCTATGAGGCACTACTCTGCTCTCATTGTTTGTTTTTAAAACATTTTATTTAACTAGGCAAGTCRGTTAAGAACAAATTCTCATTTACAATGACGGCCTACGCTGGGCCAATTGGCATAACACACAGCTCCTCGATTCTACTACAGCTGTAAGCAGAAGACAGCTTACAAACAACAAAATCAATGGATGGAGAGAGAATGTAGCCGTTAAAAGCATTAAACGGATGCAACTGTCTGAAACACAAGTGGGCAGCGAAAATGCCAGGGGACTAGTTTAGCCTTTCAGGACCTCTCTAAACTGCTTTCATCATCTCCATGGCTGCACAGTGCAGTGCTGTTTTAGAACATAGAACACCTCTGGTGGTGTGGTGCCAGGCACACAGACCAATGCCAAAGTTTTTAGAGGGATGCCAGTTCACTGTGGCTGTCTGCGCATTTCATATTTTCAAGCAGACCTTTACACTGTCATCCATTGCCAGTCCAGGGAAGCTACTGTGTGGAGTGTGGTGATTTCCATCTAAATTAAAATGGGTAGTTTAAATGAACTTAACTTTGAATGTCATGCTTGGACACTGGATGGACAAACCTAGCTATAAGCTGATGTTAATGGGAGACAATAACCTGCCGTTGGAAACAATCGCCTGATACAGACACATAGGGAATCCCCAAAGTATGCAGAATACGCTGCCAGGAGGGTTACAACTGACACTGGTACAAAGCAATGAGGAAAAAGCCAAAAGGTTAAAAAAGAAATGGAAAGAGCCACTTGCCAATATTGCTTTGCATATATTACATTATGTATTTTTCTTTTCTTTTCATTTTTCAATTATCTTTTCCTCTTTCTAGTTTTAATTTGATGTGGCACAAAGCACCCATTGTGATGTAAAACTTTAAACACATGAATTATGCACACTTTGTAATTTTCAATTAATCATATTCTATTTCCAATTTTAATGATAGTACAATTAATTCTCGGTAGCTATTGTTGCCGAATGGTTGAAAGTTAAATTGTATGATAATTGGTTGCAGTGGGGAACCCATGTGGAGTCCATATTTTAGTGCTGTTATGATACTGTATGTAGCGTTGTGTAAATGTGTTATAAAGTCAAAACTGTGGAATATGTATTTCAAACCAGTTAAACCTTACTCAAAGGGATTGATCATGCAATTTTAACACCTTATTCKACATTATGCATGACTGACATAACATTATGAAGACCGACAATGTTTAATCYCCCTCCACAACCAGCAATATTATAATTAAACACACAAACATGAACACATAAACATGGAGCAAATCGTTCTACCAAGTCAAACTGTCGGTCAGTGGTCACCTTGAATTGACCGACAACATGTTTTTTTCCCCCCATTTGAAATGACCAAAAGCAACATTGATAAAAAGCAACATTGGGGTTTTACTTGAAGCAAGTGTCTGATTTTACAGTTTCCTCCTATAGATAGCCTCACCAAAGTGAAAAGTAAGGCAGTAAAAAGGCATTGAGTGTTGATAGAGAATGCCTTGATAGTTCTCCTCTCGCCTCCTTTAAAAATATATGAGAAGTTCTACTCCCGATTCATGAAACATTAAGCACCAGGCACTACCCGTTTACAACTTTTTCTCTTGTTTCCTCTCTGCTGTGTCAAGAGTAAATCAGTGGTCATTAAATCAGGCTGGAGATCTACAAAGACGCCACCCGACTGCTAAATTAACTGGGGTTCTGGAGGTGGATTTCCTGTTCCTGTTCCTGCTACTAAATCATGGATCCCTTAGCAACTTCATCATTTCACAGGAGTTTACRTTTTAAAAGGAAAAGTGAACCAGCAGGCTTTTTACAATACATTACTCAGATTAAGAGACGGTTTAAGGATCATACTCTCTATTTGACAAAATCTCAGATTTTTTGTTTGTTTGTGTGGATTTAATATGAATGAGTGATAATACTCCATACCTGGCAATTTCTCACATGGAATAGCCTTCATTTCTCAGAACAAGAATAGACTGATGAGTTTCAGAAGAAAGCACTTTGTTTCTAGACATTTGAGCCTGTAATTGAACCCACAAATGCTGATGCTCCAGATACTCAACTAGTCAATCGAATGCCAGTTTTATTGCTTCTTTAATCAGAACAGTTTTCAGCTGGGCTAGCATAATTGCAAAAGGGTTTTCTAATGATCAATTAGCCTTTTAAAATGATAAACTTGGATTAGCTAACAGAACGTGCTATTGGAACACAGGAGTGATGGTTGCTGATAATGGGCCTCTGTATGCCTACATAGATATTCCATTAAAATCAGCCTTTTCCAGCTACAATGGTCATTTACAACATTAACAATGTCTACACTGTATTTCTGATCAATTTGATGTAATTTTAATGGACAAAAAAAAAAGGACACTTCTAAGTGACCCCAAACTTTTGAACGGTTGTGTGTCTGTCTCTTATACACATCTAGATGTGTATAAGAGACAGGTGTGTGTGTGTGTGTGTGTGTGTGTGTGTGTGTGTGTGTGTGTGTGTGTGTGTGTGTGTGTATACATATATACATGTGTATGTATATATATATATATATACATATGTGTGTTGTGGAAGAAGGTGCGTGTTATGGCACTGTTGAAATGTACCACATTTATTGGACATCCACGTTTTTATACTGTACGTCAAGGCAATCATCCTTTCCTTATGCTCGCGTTCATGTATTTTTCAGTAGCATGTGAACAGCAAATTACTTTGTTTTGTCAGCAATTGTGCAGAGAGCCTTTTTGTTTCGCCTTGCCCTTAGGACTTCATTTCCATATCCTTTTAAAGCCACTTACCCCCGCATACTTCTAGAAGGCTGGGATTCTTAGAACAGTACAGCACATGTATATATTTATTTAGACAAGATGGCATCAATTACCATAGCTTCTCATGTGCATACAAAGCATGAATGCTCCTAGTACACTTTAACATAAACATTTCTTTAACAATCATGTACCTATGGGTCACTCTGTAATAATCATGTGCCGATTAAGCWCACATGAGGGAATAAAGAAATTGGTTAACCTCCTTTTGAGTGTTTGTCTTGTGGGAATGAGTGAGTTAATCAGGAACCTGAGCCACGCCCCCACACCTGAGGAGCATTGAGGCTAACAAGCTGTCCCCACACAAAGGCAGCTCTCTGACATTGTTCAGCAGATTCAAGCCAGCAACAGGAGAGGACAGGTGCCATAGGCAGTGCTCAGCTCACACACACACACACACACTCCCCCGCCCAGGGGAGAGAGGACCGGATGAGCGTGAACGGGAAGAACGGAACGACCCTCCTCAGGATGAAGAGCTGAATGATGTGTGAGTGCGCACCAATGGTTTCCAGTATGATGACKWCACTGCTGAAGCTTTCCCAACTCTCTCCAGATGGGGCCTGCTACGACAAGACTGCAGAGGCCATGACTACCGCATTGAAACCTTCTGATGCCAACGAAACAAACACTCCATGCTAAACATCTATGGACTCTAGCGTGTATGTGGTGTGATTGTCCCCGGGCCTGTCCTTGTGTTTTGTGTTGTTTTTATTCTATGATCCCCTTGTTAATACTAAGAAAATAACTCATATCCACTTTAATATCTTTATGTCAAATTAATGACTTTACATTCACAGGTTCCTGTGTAAATCGCCATCCTGAGAAAAATCTAGTTACTGTATGGGTGGGAGAATGTAGATCAGTGGGGGTGCTGTCACCATTGATGTATTGACACCTCTGTGTTCGAAAACACACAAACACCTGAAGGCWACGAGTTCTTAATTAGACATTTCTATTTTGTTCACATACACATTTACAAAAAYGCACATGCACACACTGTCACGACTTCCACCGAAGGTGGCTCCTCCCCMTGTTCTGGCGGTGCTCGGCRGTCGTCGTCGCCGGCCTACTAGCAGCCACAGATCCATTTTTCTGTATTGTTTACACCTGTGTCTTATTAGTTGATTTCGGTGGGTATATTTACCTCCGCTGCCTGCTAGTCTTTGTACGGGATTGTTTGCTGTGGTTACGTTATTAGGGGTGYGTGTCTGCACCACGGGGTTTCTTTTCTCACGGCAGTTGTGCCGWTTGGTATTGAGTTTAGGAGTAGAGGTTTCTCCTCCGTGTGTAGCGCTTTATTCCCTGTGTGAGTGGCAACCTGGTTTGGGCGTGTTTCAGTCCCATGTTGTAGTTGAGTTGGGACTGCTCAATAAACTATTTTGCCACTGGGATTTCCTTGCTCTCCTGCTCCTGATTCCTGCACCTCCCTCTGTTAGGAGGCACGTAACACACACACCATCTTCACCAAAGCGCTAATTCACCCTCCTTCTGTACATCAACACTGTTTSCTGAAGTTCAATGCTGCCTTGTTATCCCCCCTAACATACTGTATGCAYCCTTCATGGAAGGCAGCAGCCAGTTGTAGACTATAATGATGCAGGCTGTCAGACAGCCCCACCTCTGTCTCACCCTTCTCTGGATACTTACCCTGCTATGTGTTGCCATAGCAATGAGCAGCTGTAATTAGCAGGGACAGATCTTATTACAAAATGGTCTAAAAACCTGTGATGTAATTTGGAGTGCTCCCTGACTCCCCAAGAGCAGGCAAAGGGCAGGTCTTCTCTCTAGTGAGTTATCTAAAGATGATAAAAGCTCATTTAGTCTCTCTGTAGGGAAGGCCAAGAGGGAGAGACTGCCAAACAGCCTGGATAACAATCGGATTATTCTTAGAACAGAATGGAAATGGTTGAGACCAACAGAGGGTTGCAAACCAAAGTAGAGACAGATCCAGGTTATAAAAGGTGATTAAATGTGGTAAAATGACATAAGCTGATCATCAYGCAGAATCAAAATGAGATCTGTACAGTAACATATCATACTTAAACCCAAGGTTATAGGGCAGTTATTTCCAGTCATGTAATGTGGTGAAATGATGGTGATGACTAGTGAGTCATACAGTACTCTKTATCCAAGGTATCACAGATAAAAAGGAAACCTTCAATGCAAGGGACCAGATCGTCTTGGTTAGAAAGCATGTCTCAATCAGGATGTACAGGTAACTGTCAAAATAATGGAAACATTTGAGTAAATGAGAGATACAAATTACATTCAAAGCAGGTGCTTCTACACAGGTTTGGTTCCTGAGTTAATTAAGCAATTAACATCCCATCATGCTTAGGGTAATGCATACAAATGCTTGACAGGACATTATTTTGGCTACTATGGCTATGCCCCCATTTGATKACAATGCCCCCATCCACAGGGCACGAGTGGTCACTGAATGGTTTGATGAGCATGAAAACGATGTGAACAATATGCCATTGTCGTCTCARTCAACAGAGCTCAACCCAAGTGAACACCTATGGGAGATTCTGCAGCGGCTCCTGAGACAGCGTKTTTTGCCACCATCAACAAAAGACCAAATTATTGACTTTCTAGTTCCAGACACTTGTAGAATCTATGACAAGGTGCATTGAAGCTGTTCTGGCTAGTGGTGGCCCTACACCCTATTAAGACACTTTGTTGKTGTTTCCTTTATTTTGGAAGTTACCTTTAGTTCCATATATTGAAACTGAGTGGAAATGTGAAATGGCTTATGTCTTCCAGCGATTTTTGAACTTTTCCTGTTAAAAAGTGATATCCCAAGTATAAATACTGTAAAGTACACACACTAAATGGTAATAAAATATGTTTTGAGCAAAATAGTGTTTTTTTAGACACTTCAAGGAGCAGGGCCTTCAAGGAGTTGGTCTGATGGTCAAATGTGATGTCATCGGCCGCCACCWTGCTTGAGGAACGATAGAGTAATAGAGAACAAAAGAGGAAAGCCCCCCGTACCTGTTGCATGTCATGCCTTCCCTGGACCACCTATTGAGATGTRCCTTTTGTTAAGTAAATCAGGTGAAAAGGAGSCTGGAGGAGGACTTTAAATGGGATGGATGTCCTGATGTAGTTGTACAGGATGAGCCGAAGAGGGTGGAGTGTTTTCTGCAGGATTCTTTCTCCTTCCACTACTTTTCCAAGCACAGTTCTAGTCTACAACACCCACCCAACAATAAACTTTAACATGTTGACTCAAATACCACAACGCATGTGTGATATATGTAATGTTTTAAAATTCTGTGAACATATTCCTGAGAGTGCCCTGAATGTAACACTGCCTCGTGCACCTAAGTGAGGGTTTTATCTTTGCATTTGAAAGGTACTATGTCTAACTTTGCTTCCCCCTTGAGGAAGCTAGGGGAATTGCAACAACACTTAGGCTGAATAATTAATAACTCTCCCCGCATCCTATTTCCCCACAACATGTTGGAGACTCTCTCTAGAGTCTTTTACTTTCAGTTTGGTCCACCGGCTTTAAGCAGCTGAAAATACAATATTTTTAGTAATTGAAAATATATTTCACAGCAAGTTAGATAGTACAATGATTCTCTACACTCTCAACTGCATGTTTTCTCACATAAACTGAAATTGAGGAAACAGTGTAGAATTTTAGCAACTAGGMAATGGTACAGCGATTTCTACACGTTGGACGTTTGCCCCAGTCCGCCATTGTTGGTTGTGCTCAAGGAGGAGATGACCAACCCTCCGAGTGACGCTGATGGAGAGGGAGGGTGAGACTTTCCCATTTGACATCAGAGACCGTCTTTTRTTGTTAGATAAAGGCTGCATTTTCAGAATCTGATTTTGTATGGGACCAAATTATTATACAGTTGAAGTCRGAAGTTTACATACACTTGGAGTCATTAAAACTCGTTTTTCAAGAGCTCCACAAATTTCTTGTTTACACACTATARTTTTGGSAAGTCAGTTAGGACATCTACTGTGTGCATGACACAAGTAATTTTCACAACAATTGTTTACAGACAGATTATTTAACTTAAGTCACTGTATCACAATTCCTGTGGGTCAGAAGTTTACATACACTAAGTTGACTGTGTCTTTAAACAGCTTGGTGAATTCCACAAAATTATGTCATGGCTTTAGAAGCTTCTGATAGGCTAATTGACATCATTTGAGTCAATCGAGGTGTACCTGTGGATGTAGTTCAAGGCCTACCTTCAAACTCAGTGCCTTTGCTTGACATCATGTGGAAATTCAAAATAAGTCAGCCAAGACCTCAGAAGAAAATTGTAGACCTCCACAAGTCTGGTTCATCCTTGGAGGCAATTTGCAAAGCCTGAAGGACCACATTAATCTGTACAAACAATAGTACGCAAGTATAAACACCATGGGACCACGCAGCTGTCATACCGCTCAGGAAGGAGATGCGTTCTGTCTCCTAGAGATGAACGTACTTTGGTGCGAAAATTCAAACAAATCCCAGAACAACAGCAAAGGACCTTGTGAAGATGCTGGAGGAAACGGGTACAAAAGTATCCATATCCAGAGTAAAACGAGTCCTATATCGACATAACCTGAAAGGCCGCTCAGCAAGGAAGAAGCCATTGCCCAAAACCGCCATAAAAAAGCCGACTACGGTTGCAACTGCACATGGGGACAAAGATTGTACTTTTTGAGAAATGTCCTCTGGTCTGATGAAACAAAAATAGAACTGTTGGCCGTAATGACCATCGTTATGTTTGGAGGAAAAAGGGGGAGGCTTGCAAGCCGAAGAACACCATCCCAACTGAAGCACGGGGGTGGCAGCGTCATGTTGTGGGGGTGCTTTGCTGCAGGAGGGACTGGTGCACTTCACAATAGATGGCATCATGAGGCAAGAAAATTATGTGGATATATTGAAGCAGCATCTCAAGACAAGTCAAGTTAAAGCTTGGTCACAAATGGGTCTTCTTTAAATTAACAATAAATCCAAGCATACTTCCAAAGTTGTGGCAAAATGGCTTAAGGACAACAAAGTCAAGGTATTGGGAGTGCCATCACAAAGCCCTGACCTCAATCCATTGAAAATTTGTGGGCAGAACTGAAAAAGTGTGTGCGAGCAAGGAGGCCTACAAACCTGACTCAGTTACACCAGCTCTGTCAGGAGGAATGGGCCACAATTCACACAACTTATTGTGGGAAGCTTGTGGAAGGCTACCCGAAACGTTTTTATATTTTTAATTTTTAATTTATTTCACCTTTATTTAACCAGGGTAGGCAAATTGAGAACACGTTCTCATTTACAATTGCGACCTGGCCAAGATAAAGCAAAGCAGTTCGACACATACAACAACATAGTTACACATGGAGTAAAACAAACATACAGTCATAAACAAGCTGAAAAATAAGTCTATATAACAATGTGAGCAAGTGAGGTGAGATAAAGGGAGGTGAAGGCAAACAAAAATATATAAATAATATATATATAATAAAATAAAAATAATAAAAAGGCCATGGTGGCGAAGTAAATACAATATAGCAAGTAAAAAAAAACACTGGAATGGTTGGTTTGCAGTGGAAAGAAAGTGTAAAGTAGAGATAGAAATAATGGGTGCAAAGGAAGCAAAATAATAAATAAATACAGTAGGTAAAGAGTAGTTGTTTGGGCTAAATTATAGATGGGCTATGTACAGGTGCAGTCATCTATGAGCTGCTCTGACAGCTGGTGCTATTTTACACGTTATTTTACCAGTAAAGTTGACTGAGAACACGTTCTCATTTGCAGCAAACGACCTGGGGAATAGTTACAGGGAGAGGAGGGGGATGAATGAGCCAATTGTAAACTGGGGATTATTTAGAGGTGACCATGATGGTTTGAGGGCCAGATTGGGAATTTAGCCAGGACACCGGGTTAAACACCCTACTCTTACCAATAAGTGCCATGGGATCTTTAATGACCTCAGAGAGTCAGGACACCCGTTTAACGTCCCATCCGAAGACGGCACCCTACACAGGGCAGTGTCAATCACTACCCAATCACTGCCCTGGGGCATTGGGATATTTTTTAGACCAGAGGAAGAGGTGCCTCCTACTGGCCCTCCAACACCACTTCCAGCAGCATCTGGTCTCCCATCCAGGGACTGACCAGGACAACCCTGCTTAGCTTCAGAAGCAAGCCTGCAGTGTATGCAGGGTGGTATGCTGCCTGGTTAGAGAAGCTAGTGAGGAGAATAAGTGTTTCCAGTTATCAGAGATTTTTGTAGTTCGTTCCAGTCATTGGCAGCAGAGAACTGGAAGGAGAGGCGCCAAAGGAAGAATTGGTTTTGGGGTGACCAGAGAGATATACCTGCTGGGAGCGCGTGCTACAGGTAGGTGCTGCTATGGTGACCGTGCGAGTGAGATAAGCGGGGGACATTACCTAGCAGGTCTTGTAAGACCTGGGAGCCAGTGGTTTTGGAGGACGAGTATGGAAGCGAGGGCCAGCCAACGAGATGTACAGGTCGCAGTGGTGGGTAGTTATATGGGGCTTTGGTGACAAAACGGATGGCACTGTGATAGACTGCATCCAATTTATTGAGTAGGTTTTGGAGGCTATTTTGTAAATGACATCACCGAAGTCGAAGGATTGGTAGGAATGGTCAGTTTTTACAAGGGTATGTTTTGGCAGCATGAGTGAAGGATGCTTTGTTGCGGAATAGGAAGCCAATTCTAGATTTAACTTTGGATTGGAGATGTTTGATGTGAGTCTGGAAGAAGTTTACAGTCCTAACCAGACACACTAGGTATTTGTAGTTGTCCACATATTCTTAAGTCAGAGCCTTCCAGAGTGTGATGTTGGACAGGCGGCAGGTGCAGGCAGCGATCGGTTGAAGAGCATGCATTTAGTTTTACTTGTATTTTAAGACATTGGAAGGCCACGGAAGGAGAGCTGTACGGCATTGAAAAGCTCGCCTGGAGGGTTGTTAACACAGTGTCAAAAGAAGGGCCAGAAGATAACCAGAATAGTGTCGTCTGCGTAGAGTTGGATCAGAGCAATTCCACCAGCAGCAAGAGCGACATCATTGATGTAATACAGAGAAGAGAGTCGGTCCAAGAATTGAACCCTGTGGCACCAAATCCCGTAGAGACTGCCAAAGGCCCGGACAACAGACCCCCGATTTGACACACTGAACCATCGATACCAGAGAAGTTAGTTGGCCTGAACCAGGCGAGGCGATCATTAGAGAAACCAAAGGCTGTCGGAGCTCTGCCGATGAGGATGTGTGAGTGACAGAGTCAAAAGCCTTGGCCAGGTCAACTGAATACGGCTGTCACAGGCACGTGCACAGTACTGTTTCCTATCGATGGCGGGTTAAGATATCGTTTATGACCTTGAGCGTGGCTGAGGTGCACCCATGAACCAGCTCTGAAACCAGATTGCATAGCGGAGAAGGTAGGTGGGATTCGAAATGGTCGGTAATCTGTTTGTTGACTTGGCTTTCCTCGAAAACCTTAGAGCAAAGGCAAGGTAGGATAGATAATAGGTCTGTAGCTGTTAGGGTCAAGGATGTCCCCCTTTGAAGAGGGGGATTACCGCAGCTGCTTCCAATCTTTGGGAATCTCAGACGACACGAAAGAGAGGTTGAAAAGGCTAGTAATAGGGGTGGCAACAATTTCAGCAGATAGTTTTTAGAAAGAAAGGGTCCAGAATTATCTAGCCCGGCTGATTTGTAAGGGTCCAGATTTTGCAGCTCTTCAAGAACATCAGCCTGACTGTATTTGGGAGAAAGAGAAATGGGGAAGGCTTGGGCGAGTAGCAGAGGGGAGGGCAGTGCTGTTGACGGGGTAGGTGAGCCAGGTGGAAAGCATGGCCAGCCGTAGAAAAATGCTTATTGACAAATTCTCAATTATAGTGGATTGTCGGTGGTGACAGTGTTTCCTATCTTCAGTGCAGTTGGAAGCTGGGAGGAGTGGTCTTATTCTCCATGGACTTACAGTGTCACACAGAACTTTTTTGAATTTGTGTTAGCAGGAAGCAAATTTCTGCTTGAAAGCTAGCCTTGGCTTTTCTAACTGCCTGTGTATATTGGTTTCTAGCTTCCTGAAAAGTTTGATATCACGGGGGGCAGTTCGATGCTAAAGCAGAACACCATATGCAGTGTTTTTCTGTTTAAGGGCAGTCAGTCAGCGAGAGACACAAGGGCTATATCTGTTCCTGGTCTTAAATTTCTTGAATGGGCATGCTATATTCAAGATGGTGAGAAGGCATTTAAAAAAAATATCCAGGCATCTCTACTGACGGGATGAGATCAATATCCTTCCAGGATACCTCGGCCAGGTCGATTAGAAAGGGCCTGCTCGCTGAAGTGTTTCAGGGAGCGTTTAACAGTGATGAGTGGAGGTCGTTTGACCGCTGACGCCATTACGGATGCAGGCAATGAGGCAGTGATCGCTGAGATCTTGGTGGAAAACAGCAGAGGTGTTATTTGGAGGGCAAGTTGGTTAGGATGATATCTATGAGAGGGTACCAGTGTTACGGAATTGGGGTGGTACCTGGTAGGTTTCATTGAATAATTTGTGTGAATTGAGGGCATCAAGCTTAGATTGTGTAGGATGGCTGGCCGGTGTTAACATGTCTTTCCATTTAGGTCGCCCTACGCAGCACGAGCTCTGAGATAGATTGGGGGGCAATCAGTTCACATATGTGTCCAGGAGCACAGCTGGGGGCAGAGGGTGTTCTATAGCAGGCGGCAACGGTGAGAGACTTGTTTTTATGAGGGTGGATTTTATAAAAGTAGAAGTTCAAATTGTTTGGGAACAGACCTGGATATGTAAACAGAACTCTGCAGCAATCTTTGCAGTAGATTGCAACACCGGCCCCCTTTTGGCCGTTCTAATCTTGTCTGAAAATCTTGTAGTTGGGGATGAAAATGTCAGAATTTTTGGTGGTCTTTCTAAGCCAGGATTCAGACACGGCTAAAACATCCGGGTTGGCAGAGTGTGCAAATAGCTGAATAAACAAACTAGGGAGGAGGCTTCTAATGTTAACATGCATGAAACCAAGGCTATTACCGGTTACAGAAGTCATCAAAAAGAGAAGCGCCTGGGGAATAGAGGAGTGGAGCTAGGTATGCAGGGCCTGGATTCACCTCTACATCACCAGAGGAACAGAGAGAGGAGTAGGATAAGGGTACGGCTAAAAGGCTATGAGAATTGGTCGTCTAAACGTCTAGAACAGAGAGTAAAAGGACGTTTCTGGGGGCGATAAAATAGCTTCAAGGAATAATGTACAGACAAAGGTATGGTAGGATGTGAATACAGTGGAGGTAAACCTAGGTATTGAGTGATGATGAGAGAGATATTGTCTCTAGAAACATTCATTGAACCAAGGTGATGTCAACGCATATGTGGGTGGTGGAACTGAAAGGTTGGATATGGTATAGGAGCAGGGCTAGAGGCCTTTACAGTGAAATAAGCAAGTAAACACTAACCATAACAGCAATAGACAAGGCATATTTACATTAAAGAGGCAATGCTTAATCGAGTGATCAAGTAAGGGTCCAGGTGAGAGAGGTTGGTGGTCACGCACCAGACAGCTGGGGTAGATGGCTATCGTTAGCAAGATAGCATAGATGGAGGTCTATTTTTTAGACACCTCGTCGTTTCCGTCGGTAGATTAGTGGGGTTCCGTGTGGAAGAGGGGATCAATCCAATTGGCAAAATAGATATAGTGACCCAAGAAAAAAATTGTCCGATAACTTATCAGATAGCAGCCGATAAGACAGCTAACGATTAGCGGGCCCCAGATGAGCGTTCAGGTTAACGCTGCGACGGAGGTGCCAGTTGGATAACTCCCTCGGGCAGAGAACGGTCGTCAGTCATGTCGTGAGGCCCGGTGGGGTGCTCTCGATCTGACAGCTCAATAAAAAAAAAAAAAAAAAAAAACAACGGTCCGGATAGGGTGACTTGAGCTCCCAGGAATTGGTGTGGTACTCCTCAGCTGGCTAGCTCCGGAATAATTTAAGTTTGCTCCGGGATCGACGTAAGCCAATAGTCACACGGTTTGCAGCTAGCTAGCTGCGAAATCAAGGTGCAAATGTCCAGAACCTGCGGCTGAAATCCGGTGATGAAGTAGAAAAAAATCCGGTGATGTGGTAGAGAAAAAGCAGTCCTATATGCTCTGGGTTGATATCGCGCTTGCAGACTGGCAGGTATTGGCCCGAGCTGAAGCTGGCTGGTGTCCGAGTTAAGGGTGAAGACCGCAGCAGTGGCTAACTGACTACTAGCTAGTAGCTAGTTATCTGGCTAGCTTCTGATTGGGGTTACGGTTCTAAAGTATAAAAAAAAATTGTAGATCCGTACCACATTGGGTGAGGCGGAATGTATATTCAGTTCCTAAATGGAAAGTGAAATTAAAATATATACGAAATGCATACGAAAAATACGAGGACTATTTACGCGGGACAAGACGGGACAAGACAAACACACGTCCGACTGCTACGCCATCTTGGATTCGATTATGAAGGTTTGACCCAAGTAAAAAATTTGAAGGCAATGCTACCAAATACTAATTGAGTGTATGTAAACTTCTGACCCACTGGGAATGTGATGAAAGAAATAAAAGCTGAAATAAATCATTCTCTCTACTATTATTCTGACATTTCACAGTGGTGATCCGAACTGACCTAAGACAGGACATTTTTACTAGGATTAAATGTCAGGAATTGTGAAAACTGAGTTTAAATGTATTTGGCTGAGGT
Source organism: Salvelinus sp. IW2-2015 (assembly GCF_002910315.2). Taxonomy (NCBI): domain Eukaryota; kingdom Metazoa; phylum Chordata; class Actinopteri; order Salmoniformes; family Salmonidae; genus Salvelinus; species Salvelinus sp. IW2-2015. Next base: position 145,179 of record NW_019943698.1, on the reverse strand, counting down.
GAATGTAAACTTCCGACTTCAACTGTATATATATATTTTTTTGGGTGGAAAACGTTAGACTATTACTGCAGATATATTAGGGATCTTTTCTTAAATGACAATTCAAAATAATGGCATAATGCTCCTTTAAGCACTAGTGCAGGATTCTTTGTCATTAGTCTGCGGCGTTTGGAAAGTATTCGGAAAGTATTCAGACCTAGTGACTTTTTAGAAATGATTGCACATTTATTCAAAGTAAAAWACTGAATTATTACATTTACATACGTATTCATACCCTTTMCTCAGCACTTTGTTGAAGAWCCTTTGGCAGCGATTACAGCCTAGACTCTTCTTGGGTATGACGCTACAAGCTTAGCACACCTGTATTTGGGGAGTTTCTCCCATTCTTCTCTGCAGATCCTCTCAAGCTCTGTCAGGTTGGATGGGGAGCGTCACTGCACAGCTATTTTTAAATCTCTCCAGAGATGATCGATCAGGTTCAAGTCCGGGCATTCAGAGACTTGTCCCGAAGTCACTCCTGCATTGTCTTGGCTGTGTGCTTAGGGTCGTTGTCCTGTTGGAAGGKGAACCTTCGCCCCAGTCTGAGGTCCTGAGTGCTCTGGAGCACGTTTTCATCAAGGATCTCTGTAATTTTCTTCGTTCATCTTTCCCTTGATCCTGACTGGTCTCCCAGTCYCTGCCGCTGAAAAACATCCCCACAGCATGATACTGCCACCACCATGCTTCACCGTAGGGATGGTGCCAGGCTTCCTCCAGATGTGAAGCTTGGCATTCAGGCCAAAGAGTTCAATMTTGGTTTCATCAGACCAGAGAATCTTGTTTCTGTAGTCCTGTAGTTGCCTTTTTTCAAACTCCTGAAGAGTGGCTTCCATCTGGCCACTCTATCGTAAATGCTTGATTGGTGGAGTGCTGCAGAGATGGGATAACCTTCCAGAAGGACAACCATCTCCACAGAGGAACTCTGGAGATCTGTCAGAGTGAGCACCTCCCTGACCAAGGCCCTTCTCCCCTGATTGTTCAGTTTGTCCTGGTGGCCAGCTCTAGGAAKAGTCTTGGTGGTTCCAAACTTCTTCCATTTAAGAATTATTGAGGCCACTGTATTCTTGGGGACCTTAAATTCTGCAGAAATGTTTTGGTGCCCTTCCCCAGAGCTGTGCCTCGACACAATCCTGTCTCCGAGCTCTACGGACAATTACTTTGACCTCATGGCTTGGTTTTTGTGGGACCTTATATAGACYGTTGTGTGCCTTTTCAAATCATGTCCAATCAATTACATTTCCCACAGGTGGACTCCAAATCAATTCGTAGAAACATCTAAAGGATTGTCAAAGGAAACAGAATGCACCTGAGCTCAAGTTTGAGTCTCATAGCAAAGGGTCTGAATGCTTTTATTGTATTTTATTGTCATGACAGACGTAAGTACAGAGTGGGAGATAAACAGACATATAGAGGGGTACATAAAGTTAAGGACACAGACATTTGGCCAAGCTGGGGCCAAGGGATCATGTGTGGTTCGGAGGCTGGAGCTTAGACCGCTACACCAGACTATCTTAATTAGGCCATGTGTGCACACACCGCTACAGTACATCAGACCGGGCCTGGGKCCCTACCCACAGTTCTGCTGGAGGGGACCTCCCAACAAACACCACATGATACACATTCTCCTGAGTTATTTTTATTTCCCTCTCTCTTTCGTTCTGTTTTCTTAGAAATAGATTGACGTACTCCACCACCTGCAACATGTGTGTGAATTCTGGTGGTGGGTTCTCTTAGCAATATTTGGTTGGGGGCCCCCCTCCACCAAGCGGGCAAAATATTTTTGATCCCCATCTTGATGGTCGAGAGAACATTTTTAGTTTGAAAGTTATTTTCCTGCAATTCTACATATTTTGCCATKGGGCGTAGAGAAAATGTTGACATTTTAAGTTTTCTGTAGTTCTACACAATTWTCCATGGGGTAGAGTAAAGCAATTGTACACGAATTGTACACGAGAGGGCGTACTAAATTACTTTGCTGCGGTCATAGGTACGAGGCGGAGCCGTGCTATAAAATTTGTTTTGCACAACCTCAAGTGTATAATAGCTTTTTTTTTTTACGAAGGGTTACCAATTAAATACAAATGTATTCAAAGGCTACTATTTCTTCCCTCAATGAAAATACAGGCCTAGTCCAGATCTATGGTTGCTAGCCAAGCTGGTTGGCCGTTCGTTCGATCGGTTAGGGTGCCAGAGATGCAACCCAGTCGTGAAGTCTTTTTGTTCTATATCTCTGGACCCGACTTAGTCGTTTGTTCGAAATGTTCCGTTGCCATGCTGGATGGCCACGATCTTAGTTCTTTAATGCTGGCTAACAGGGTCAGGTCAAACAGTGCAGCTAGAATAAGAGCAAAGTAGCGGCATTTGCGTTTGTTTAAGCTGTTTGGATGCATCCATGACAGTGAGCTAATGATGCGTGATCTCGCCTGGCATAGGAAATGTCCTCTCTCGTCAGGACACTGTTCAGAAGAGCTAATGTTAGTCAACTTCACAGCTAACGTAATCACTTCAAACTGAAGTTACCATGATGGCTGGCAACGCTCTTATACCTTTCTTGCTTGGTAGCCAACTACAGCTAACACAGTCATGGCAAACTATGCAGCTAGCATAACAACAAAGTAGCTACATTTCATTTCGTTTGACCTGTTTTTCTATTGACATTTCTTTGTGGGGTTAGCTGAGGAGTTTTTCTGTCTGTAATAAAGCCCTTTTGTGTGAAAAACTCATTCTGATTAGCTGGGCTTGGCTCCCCAGTGGGTGGGTATGTGCCCTCCCAGGCCCACYCATGGCTGCACCCCTGCCAGGTCATGGGAAATCYATAGATTAGGGGCCTAATTAATTGTTTTCAATTATCTGATTTCCTTGTATGAACTGTAACTCAGTAAAATCGTTGAAATTGTTGCATGTTGCGTTTATATTTTTGTTCAGTATATCTGATGCTGTCTAGTCAAAAAGAGTATGACATTGTTGCCGCCCATAGCATTGAGTAAAAGGGAAGCCAGCAAGCATATGTCTTCCCTCAATAAAACATTTAATAAAATAATAGCCACTCAGCGTTGAACTAAACTGAGTGAGCTCAACTGTGAATGGTCATGGTGCACCCCTAAAAAGTGTCAAGGGATGCCAGTTTGGATTTGGCTTCACACCAATCACAAGMCAAAAGTAATTGACAGAAAAACACATGAATTGTTGCATCTCGATTTGTCATTGTCCTCCAGTGGCTAGCTAGCTAGCTAGCTAAAATAGTCCCTTTCCTAAATTAGTCATGGATCGAGATAGGGATTTGGACTTGTGGTTTTACTTAAYTCTCCATTAATTCTCCATAAACCATTACATTCACACATTGTGCCCCTGGCCTGACAGGATGGCCTGAGAGGATGGAAGTTCAATATGTAGCTAGATTCAGTAGGTTAGCTGACCTGGCACATCGTTGCCCATGGAAGGAAGTTAGGCTAGTGAGCAAGTATTTTAGTCAGGTAGTGTAGGACAACAAAAACTAAAGTGTGTAATGTATGACATGAAGAGAGGATGGTGGCGTTGGTGTCAACATGTTTTTTTCTACTTGCACGCACACACGCACRCACRCACGCACGCACGCACGCACGCACATAAATGAGTCACTGTATTAGACTAAGCATAGTTGATTTCAGTGGTGTAAAGTACTTAAGTAAAACAACTTTAAAGTACTACTTAAGCAGTTTTTTGGGGTATCTGTACTTTACTATTTACATGTTTGACTCATTTTACTTTTACTACACCACATTCCTTAAGAAAATATTGTAGTTTCTACTCCATGCATTTTCCTTGACACCCAAAAGTACTCGTTACATTTTGAATGCTTAGCAGGWCAGGAAACAGTCCAATTCACATACTTATCAACCGAACRTCCCTGGYCATCCCTACTGCCTYTGATCTGGCGGACTCACTAAACGCACGTGCTTTGTTTGTAAATGATGTCTGAGTGTTGAAGTGTGCCCTTGGCTTTCCATAAATTCAAAAAACAAGAAAATGGTGCCATCTGGTTTGCTTAATATRAGACATTTGAAACAATTTATACCTTTACGTTTGATACTTAAGTATATTTKAAACCAATGCTTTCAGACTTTTACTCAAATAGAATTTTACTGGGTGACTTTTACTTTAACTTGAGTCATTTTCTATTAAAGGTATCTTTACTTTTACGCAAGTATGACAGTTGGGTACTTTTTCCACCACTGGGCGATTTGATCATGTTGAAATGGTGCTGGAATAGGTGAGGCAGCTCCTGTTTTCTTTGTGACTCGCGGTAACTCTCCACGGTTCAATATCAATAGTTGTTTAGTAGTCTGAAAATGTTGGAAACATTCACTTGCTTGAGCATGCTGTATGTAGTAGGTTCTGTAACTGTTTGTTACATGCAATATGCTTTGTGGACTTCACTGRACACTGGATGTTGCTCTCCGGTTTTGTGATGAAACAAATGTGTGGTTGAATTGATTCTGCCACTGTGTCTTATCTTCTCAGCCCTTAGGCCTATATATCACGGTGGCAAGAGATATGAACTAACAGGTTTTTGAGCAAACTATGCAATTATCACAACACATAGTTTGTAAAATGGCTTTTATTCCTGGCTTGRMTTCCTGTGACTTAACCCACACACTGCTACTGCARGTTTAGATAACTGGCTAGACTAACTTACCAACCTAAAAGTTGTTGGCTGACATGGCTAATTGAGTGACAAAACAAGAGAGAAAATGCTGATGCACAACCAAATACAGTAAGTTGAGAACCTGACTGAGTTACACCCCTTCTCCCTGTGTGGCAGGGAGAAGGGAAGCAGGCCAGCTCTGACATTGATGTCTTATCAGGCTCTGGCAGAACCAGGGAGGGGAGTGACTTGAACCTTTAGCACTAACGTTTATTTCATCCCAAAGCAGGATATAATACTCTCTCCTTTGCTCTTCCCCTTCACTCAAGTAGCCACACGTGGAGTAGCAAGTAGTCCAAATAGTCAAACAGTAAATTTTTCTTAGCATTATACATGCGTGTGTGCAGTGTGTATGTGCATGCGTGCGTGTGTGTCCATAGCCAAGTCTTAAGAGTCCATGGCAGCTTGTGACACCAGCTCATCATAATTCATAAGATATGCCAGTCTAACTTTTGGGAAACTGACAGAGCATTTTCCTAATTGTGCTATCCGTCTGCCTCTGGCTTCTAACCCATATACACTTTTTCTCTGCTTTTACTGGCTAAATGGAAGAAATTTACCCTAATGCTTTCAATTCTTGCAGTAAGTTGACAAAGAAAGTTATTTTCCATAAGATAAATGCCCAGTCAGGCGTTGTTAGGTTCATTGGGGAAAAGAAACAATATCCCTTGCTGCAGGTGAAAATGGTATGTACTGCATTGAAATTAACTAGCATCCATAGCGTAGGTGTGACATTTGTGATGTTAGGTGCTTTGGCATCCCTACTGTATGGTAGTCATTTTCAGTTGATTACTAATCACAATTGATCATGTGGGCTCATTGGGTTGTATATGAGGAGATTTTCTATGGTACAATATTACATAATGAGAATAAGATTTATTTGGAAATGTTCTGTTTCCTTTTTCTAATCCCCTGCTTCTTAGACAATCCCCATAGGCCCATATAACAAAAGTATTTAGATGAGAAGGGAAGAAGCTAAATCAATAAATTAAATTAAGAAATATTTTGGGATACATTGTTTTGTAAAGAATTACATCTAAGCTACCATATCAAAACTGACGTAAGCCTTCTTGTGTTTACTTTAAGCTACAATGAATGTGATAATGAATTGCCGATGTAAGAATTTTAAACAGGTTAACATTCTAGAGGCAGCGCTCCTGGTGGCCGGTGATTTTAATGCAGGAAAACTGAACTCTGTTTGACCTAATTTCTACCAGCATGTCACCTGTGCAACTAGAGGGGAAACAAAACACTAGATCAYCTTTACTCCACACACAGAGACGGATACAAGCATACAAATTGGACCACAGGCTGCAGCATTCCAAAGTGCCTCCGAGAGAGGTGAAATATATCAGGACCTTTTGAAGAGTGGAACAGAGTTAAGAACGTATCATAAAGCTCACTCCACTGCTAGCTTGAAATGTCGCTGATGGAGCTATCCAGTTGGCTCATATGGTTAGATGTTGTCAAGCAGGCGGTCGAGTGTGTTGGCGAGGTAGAGAACCCTAGAGAGGACCCAGGGACTCAGTCAGAGGCAAGTTCAGGGAGGCAGAGCTATATTCTAAGCTAGCACACTGTCGCTGGTTATATGAGCACCTCAATGAGGCACAATAAATACACATTCCTATTAGTTTCAGTGTTTTAGCAGTGACTTTCTGCAGGTAGGTACACAGCCGTGACATAAAGGTGTTTAAGTTGAATGAAACCTTATCTCTCTGGATAGTATACATTAGGGCTGCAGGCCTCAACKTTTATTTATTTTKTACCTTTATTTAACTAGGCAAGTCAGTTATGAACAAATTCTTATTTTCAATGATGGCCTAGKAACAGTGGGTTAACTGCCTTGTTCAGGGGCAGAATGACAGATTTTGTTTTACCTTGTCAGCTCGGGGATTCGATCTTGCAACCTTTCAGATACTAGTCTAACACTCTAACCACTAGGCTACCTGCTGCCCCTACAACCATCTTTGATGGTTGTTGCTATGGTTACCACTTTCTGCAGAGTGTGTTGCTGTAGCACAGATCYACCAAAATATTTGCTTGCTCAACATTTCTCCAATAAACAACACTTTGGCCAATATGTACCCATCATTGGCGTTGCAATTGACATCATCTAACAGACAGTTGTGATTGAGTGTGCCAAAAAAAAGGGATGCTTTAGTCTGCATTGCACATCCCTCTCCCCCCAAAAAATAAGGGAAGAAAGAAAAAGAAAGAAACATTTAAAAGAAAAACTCATTATTACTTTTCATTTACAAAAATTCCTTCATTTACTGGCAAAATTGGATGTCATTATTTTAAGCAGCGTTCCTGTGTGCACATGCACATATTGGTGTGTAATACGCACTGAGTTCAGCAGTAATGCAGACCCCTTTCTTCTTTGCAGCACTTCAGGACTAATGCAGACCCCCCCCTCTCTTATTTGCAATATTAATATTAAAGCTCCTCCACAGTGTCGCTGCTTGTCAGCTTACTGTCTTTGGTAGGGCAATCTCCATTCCTCCTAGCCAGGGATGTTTTTTACCTTCTGTCAGGCTCGAATCCATGTCACCCTGCTGACGCACAGCAACAAGCCCCTCTCCAGCAGACATATGGAGATAACCTCCAAACACTTTCCCTTCCTCCTTGACATGAAAGAAACTATATGATAATCGTCCTAATTTGCTTATATGCTTATACAGTGTAGAGTCTTCTAGTTATCATTGAGTAATTCTGTCAGTTAATGTGTTCCTATTTTCCCTATCCTTTCATTTCTCTAATAGGTAGTATAGTATGATTTCATCAATGTTCTATCAAAACATGCCTCCATAACTACAAGTTGGGAGCTGACTGAAAGAACATTCTGTAATTGGACGTCATGCCTCTAAAAATATCTGAAAATTATCCTGTTGTATCCCAATTTTCATCCCCGAATTTACCAGCAGGAGGAAAACCGAAATACTGAAAACAGTGTATAGATAATACACCACACACACACACAACACACACACACCACACACACACACACACACACACACACACACACACACCACACACACACACACACACACACACACACACACACACACACACACACACACACACACACACACACAAGCACAAAAACAACAACGAAGCCATAAACTTTACGATACCCTCAGGTTTCCAATAACAGTGTACAGTCGATACAAATTAAACACAGAGTATTAATAAGGAATAAATGTCATATAAATAATAAACTCAAACATCTGCATTGCAGGCATGTGCTGTTACAACCTTCCTCTACACCGCTCTGTTGTGATTGGATAGATTTTTAGAAATTTAAATTAATTTAAATGAGTGAACACAGATTAAATAAATGCATAACTATGGTGTTATTCTTTCAACTCAATATCACTTCAGAGGGTGAGATGAAAAATCCTGACACAAACCTCTGGCCTTTGGCCATCTCTGTCAGAGGAGTGGAATATTAAAATTGCCTTGCAGCGAATAAATCTGCTCAAATATATGTAAACGATGCGGTCTGTTTTGGCTTACRGAGCGATCAATTTTCTGCTTTTGGAATGAGATGTTCGACGAGCAGTTGTCCACATACTTTTGGTCATGTAGACCTCAAGTGGGCTCCTGTTTTTCTATTGAAAGTGATGTTGCGAGTAAAAAACTGGGAGAAATCCGAAACCTGGAAAAACAATAGAATATTTTTACCTGCCACAGTGCCTGGTGGACCAAAAAGTTAGTTTTCAGGCCTTGTTCATAAACCATGTCGCGGGTCATTCTAAAACTACTCATGTGCATTTCTTTACACCTTGTTCAGTCATGTTACTGGTAAAGTAACCTGGTGACTTTACCAGTATATCCAAACATTTGGGGKCACAGAAAGGAAATCTTCTTTAGAAGATCAATGATTATAGCAATGAATGACTGGACTCCTGCATTTTGTCACTCATACATGACGCTCTTAAAGAGACAGTGTAGCATTTTCAATGTATGCCGCTCAATTGGTAGTGCTTTAACACAATATAGAAACCCAATATTCCACAAATGACTAATTTCAACGACAGATTTTTGTAATAATGTCTTTACAGGGTTAAATAAAAAAATTAAATGTTTTTTAGAACTCATGTTCTTCAAAAGTAGCTAGAATTTATACTGAGTATACAAAACATTAAGACTGAAATCATGTATTGTTTAAACTAATATGAATATATTATGGGGCTTTAAAGTTCATCCACCACAACATGTATGTTTCTGATGGTTTAAAACCTCTTTGGGCTAGGGTACAGTATTTTGACGTCCAAAGTAAACTGCCTCTTACTCAGGCCCAGAAGCTAGGATATGCATATAATTGGTAGATTTGGATAGAAAACACTCTAATGTTTCAAAAACTGTTAAAATAATGTCTGTGAGTATAACAGAACTGATATGGCAGGTGAAACCCCGAGGACAAACCATCCCAAAATATTATATTTTCAGCCTATCACTGTTTCCAATGGCTGTCATGTTCATTATGAGGCAAAGTCCTTCCAGATTGCAGTTCCTAGGGCTTCCACTAGATGTCCACAGTCTGTAGAAAGAGTTTCCGGCTTGTTTTTGGAAACATGAGCTAGAATTTYCAGTTTTTCTAAGTGGCTCCCATTTTGGCTGTAATGTTTTCATGCGTGTGGATGAGAGCGCGTTCTTTGTTGTTTATCTCCGGTAAAGACAATAACGATTCTCCGTCTTAAATTTTATAGTTTATTTACGTATTATAGTACCTGAGATCTGATTATAAACGTTGTTTGACTTGATTCGAGAGATTTATTGGTAACGTTTGGGATTMATTTTGAATGCATTTTGAAGGAGGGAAACCGGTGGATTATTGACTGAAGCGCGCCAGCTAAACTGAGTTTTTAGGGATATAAAGAAGGACATTATCGAACAAAAGGACCATTTGTAATGTAACAGACCTTTTGGAGTGCCAACAGAAGAAAATCTTCAAAGGTAAGGCATGAATCTGTCTCTTATACACATCTAGATGTGTATAAGAGACAGGTATGAAGCAAGGGCCAACCAATGAGAGCGTACAGGTCGCAGTGGTGGGTAGTGTATGGAGCTTTGGTGACAAAACGGATGGCACTGTGATAGACTGCATCCAATTTGTTGAGTATAGTGTTGGAGGCTATTTTATAGATGACATCGCCGAAGTCGAGGATCGGTAGGATGGTCAGTTTTACGAGGGTAGGTTTGGCAACATGAGTGAAGGATGCTTTGTTGCGATACAGGAAGCCGCTTCTAGATTTAATGTCATAAACCATTAAAACACTTGAACTGTTTGGCTCCCCGGATTACTTGATATTTTCATACATTGCTCTAGTTTTGCCCATGCACAGGTTTCTTTGCCTGAGTGGAGACATCTCCCACTGTGCAGCTCCTCCCACCTGTCTGCTCTCCTCTCTACTGCTCACACAGAAACCAACGGTGTAGGCTAAATGTCAACTGACTAACGTGTAACATTTAYGCAAGCTGACTCCACAGACACTGCCTTCTATTAACCCAAATGCGATCTTAGGATCAATCAGGCTGCARAAAGGACCCTGAAATAGACCATGGTTTCATGCCCTTGGGATTTACTGTACTTCTGGACATGTTTACCTGGTCACCTGCTCTAAAGTTTTAGACGACTCCATTTAGCTCGTCTAGAAATGAGGGATGATAAAGCTGTTATCATGGCTTATTCTAGTGTTCAGGAAGRGTGTCAGAATCGATGCATTTGAAGATAATGAACGGGGGGGGGGGTCATTATAGGTTGGCCTACCTGCATAGACTGCTCATGTGTTACATGTCACAAATCCAGGATGAAGTATGGGCCTCATTTAGCACAACAATCTGACAGCAGTGGGCTCCAGAGATTTGTTCTGCCTCCGATATTGCTCACTATGAATAAAGTCTAAACTGTCAGGAGATTCTGGGCAGCAGGCAGCTTTCCCAGCTAACAATTATAGGCAGAGAGAATGTTTTTGTAATGTTACCCGTAATGTTCCCCTGGTGTTTGAATGTCCAGTTTTCCGTTTATTATTTCTATGAACTGTATATTGAACAAAAATATAAACACAACATGTAAAGTGTTTGTGCCATGTTTCATGAGTGAAATTAAAGATCCCAGAAATGTTCCATACACACAAAAAAGCTTATTTATCTTACATTTTGTGCACTCATTTGTTTACATCCCTGTTAGTGAGCATTTCTCCTTTGCCAAGATAATCCATCCACCTGACAGGTGTGGCAAATGAAGAGGCTGATTTTTTATTATTTTCCACTAATCCTACCACCCCTCCCCTAACTGGAGTAAACTAATGGGCAACAATACTTAGGGTTCTACTTCCAGCTTATACATACTATAATACATGTTACGGACACAGAATATTTTGCATTAGTTATCTTTTGTTTGTTTTTAGTCCCACCCTTCAGCTACCCTCAACCCCTCCTATCTATCTCTGAATACAATCCAGTTTTGATGTCTAGCTGCCATATATTTTTYCAGATAATTGAATGTTCATTTCTYTACCATAAGCCGCCTCCAACGTTGTTTTAGAGAATTTGGCATTACGTTCAACCGACCTCACAACGGTAGACCACGTGTAACCATGCCAGTCCAGGACTTCCACATCMAGCTTCTTCATCTGCGGATAGTCTGAGACCAACCASCTGGACAGCTGATTACACTGTGGGCTTGCACAACCAAAGAATTTCTTCACAAACTGTCAGAAACCGTCTCAGGGAAGCTCATCTGCATAATCGTTGTTCTCACCAGGGTATTGACCTGACAGCAGTTTGGCTTTGYAACTGACTTCAGTGGGCAAATGCTCACCTTTGATGGCCATTGGCASGCTGGAGAAGTGTGCTCTTCACGGATGGGTCTGTAAACAATTCCTGGAAGCTTCTATGGCCTRCATACCCACCAGACATGTCACCAATTGAGCATGCTTGCATGCTTTGGAACGACGTGTACGACAGAGTTTTCCAGTTCCCACCAATATCCAGCAACTTCACACAGCCATTGAAGAGGAGTGGGACAACATTACACAGACCCTATGCTGCATGACGTAAATGGTAAATGATGCTCACACCGGATACTGACTGGTTTTCTGATTCACGCCCCTACCTTTTTTTATTTAAGGTATCTGTGACCAACAGATGTATATCTGCGTTCTCAGTCATGTGAAGTCCATGGATTAGATAATAATGTTCTAGACAGGTTTCATCGGACTGTCGCAAGAACATTCTTGTGCCCAGTTTTCTGAGGGTTAGGATACTATTCCATCGATGTCAAACCAAACATACGCAGAACATGGTTGCCATTGTGAACCACTGATCCATTCACAGCTCTTGGTGTGTTGGCAAGGTTACACACACACACAAACACACAAGCAGGGCTTTTAACATAGTGTTTTCAACTTACATGTTTGACACACATGATTACACTAACCACGTTTCCATCCGCAGATTTTATGCGTAAAGTCATATCGTATAAAAAAAACCTTGACAGCTGTGATGGAAACAGGAAGTTTCGGTGTAATTTTATAAATGCAGACAGCTAATTCGTTCGTTCGACATGGTGTGATCTTTTTGTGTCTGTAAAGTGTATTATTCTGGAAATGGCGGTGGAAATATTAATGCGCAAATATTGATACAATAACCATCATATCGAAGCAAATTAGGAGTCACGCAATGATATTGTGTGTGGTCCTCCCACTACGACTCAGGAAACCATGCAGTTTATTAGGCTACAGATTAAATAAATTATGAACTAAACAGTGGTGGTGAAACTGCACGATGATGAGCTTGATGCTGCTTTCCAATAATATCAAGGGTGTTATTCTGATGACATGATGATCGATGCTTGACTGTGACAAAAATATTTTCGTTTTTATCCAGAATAATCTCATCATTTAGCCTAGACAACCCACACAGCCTGTGCACACAGTATCTGCGAGCTGTTGGCTAGAGCGCAGGTGCCAAGACCAAAGTAGATATTATTCGGTACATGAAAACTTAAGCAAAAAAAGGACATTTGGTGTGCACAATGTCATCACACACTGCTTTTTATCCACAACAWGTCCATTTGGTAGAAACATGCACATATTTTCTACATGTGGATTCTGGAATATTCACATGGAAATCTATCACCAATTGGATGGAAACCTAGCTATTGTATATGTTCATTTATACAGTAGTTATTATTCAACATGTCCTCACCCAGGATTAGAAATCACAACCTCTTGGTTTACAGCATTCCAATCTTCCTGCTACGCCACCATGGCTGTCAATGACTGATTTCACGTGCCTTGTTACACCTAGCACTTCAAAGTAAATCAGCTTTTTTACAAGAACACTCAAAAAAAGCTATTTTATTTTTCATATAGATTCAGGAGTAACATTAAAAGAGGGTAATACGCCCCACCAACGTTAGACAACTATACAGAAACCCCCCAAAATGAACTGCTAAATGGTGCAGACATGGTGGCATAGTGGGAAGATTGGAATGCCGTGTCSYAGAGGTTATGAGTTGAAATCTCAGGTGAGGACACAAATCCCAGGTGAGAAAAATAATTACTGTATAAATGCACAATGTAATCATGTGTGTCAAATATGTAAGTTAAAAGCACTGTTTGTGGAAGTGTCCCTATCCTTGCCAACAGAGCTGTGACTGGATTAGTGATTCACCAATTAGGATGTGGGTTGGCAATGAAACAAGTTTTTTGTGGGGAGAATGTTTCTTTGRTACCATCAGGCGACGTCCTGACGACTGATACACAGGAATGTTCTTGCAACTTTCCCTTGAAACGTGTCTAGAACATTAATATCTTATATTCTGAGAACACGGAAACCATGTTCTGTGTTTGTTTGGTGGGGCGTTGATGGAATATTCTCCTAACCCTCAGAAAACCCTCAAGAAAAGAGTGACTTTAGCATCCCTTTGATAATTTAATCCCTAGTAATTTTGTTGATGTGACAGTCAATTTTTAAGATGATTATATATTCAATGAGATTAGTGATTCATTTACCTCTGTCACTCATTTTAAGGTCAACCCTGTTACTTGAACTGAACTTTTGTTTTAATATGTTGAAACTATTCCTTTTAATTAAAATATTTTTTTTCAAAATAAAAATAAAACATGTAGTAGTCAAATCATAGTGTAACATTTTCTGGTGTTTTGTGGTGGAACACATGAGCGTGTCGAGCACAACAAGTCAACCCTGTTACCCATAGATAGGCTAGAAATGTTTTAACAGTTTACATAGTTTTGTGAAGCTTGCATTGCCTCACCACGTCGCACACAATAAGCTTCTATCCCCAACCCTGATACGGTCAACCATGTTACTTTATTTGGCACTTAATAGGCATTTACTACAGTATTTATTTATTTTCTTAACCTCTTGAGATGGGAAAAGTTGTTTTTTATGACATTGAACATGTGCTCTTTGACAGAATGTTAAAATTAGGTGAAATSAAATTATTATTATTTTTCTTTTTTTTGGTACACTTCTCAAAAGGCACTGAATTGGTGGAGCGACCCTGGAATGTTCTTGCAAAGTTCCCATGAAACGTGTCTAGAACATTTAATATCTTATATTTTGAGAAATTGGCAACCATGTTCTGTATATGTTTGGTGGGATGTTGATGGAATATTCTCCTAAGGAAATGGTCTTTTGGAAACAGTCTTTGCACATCACTGGAACATTCCTACAAAAACGTTAGGTAATGATCTAATGASTCTCTTAAGGGAACATTCTCTAAAGGTGTGGGAACGTTTGTTGTTATCTGGGTTGAAGCTACAACATCCTAATGTCTATTAATGGCCATTGATTCACAATTTGTTGCGAAATGGAGGGTAACCAAGTGCCTGGATAATTACTCACCCAGTCAAGATGTGTTGTTGTGTGTTGTTACTTCATCAACAGATGGATGAGAGGAAGTTACCACCTTCTGATATAATGTTGGCATTGGCTCTATTAAAAACATGTCTGCCATGTCTTTTAGTTCCCTCTGTCTTTTCTACTTGTTAAATATAGCCTTTTACTTTTGTCTTCTGTTCACTATAGCCTTTTACTTTTGTCTTCACTCCAGGCAGGTTCATATCTTGGCTCCTTTTAGTCTCTTGTTTCACAAAGGGTTGAAAATGTGTCATCCTGTCAGCACACAAATCCCTTCACCCTGTTCATCCTCTGTGTTTGTGTCAGGTGGTCGGTGACTAAAGTTGAAAGAAGCATTTGAGGGTTTAAAACGCTTATTGTCATGTAAGTTTACAATATAAAGTATATTTTCAGTGTGAGTTGAAAAGTAATCTGGGAGACCAGAATGCATCCACCCATGGCCTCTTTCCTTAAACATGACATTACTCCCCTAGCGTGGTGCCTGGCTTGTTGGGTTCAATCAAGCGTAATGTCCTGCAGATGAGGCACTTAGCCGATGGGATGGAGAAATGCTTGCTCCAATGTTTTCTGATACCCCATTTCCTTACATTCCACCTGGAGGGAAAATGCACATGCATTAACTTTTCTCAGGCAACAAGAATCCTCAGTGGAGTCTTAGCCAACAAGATGTTCATGCTCCAGCAGAACAGTGTGATGTAAGAGTGAAGGTATACCTTCCCTTCCACCCCCCTCTATGCAAATTACAACATTTATTCTTGACAGGTGTATAGCTGCACACTGGGCTGTATGAGGATGTAATTATCAMATTTCAATCAATCAAATGTATTTCTAAAGCCTTTTTTACATCAGCAGATGTCACAAAGTGCTTATACAGAAACCCAGCCTAAAACCTGAAACAGCAAGCAATGCAGATGTAGAAGCACAGTGGCTAGGAAAAACTCCCTATAAAGGCATGAACCTAGGAAGAAACCCAGAGAGGAAGCAGGCTCTGAGGGGTGGCCAGTCCTTTTCTGGCTGTGCCGGGTGAAGATTATAAGAGTACAAGGCCATTAAGGCCAGATTGTTTTTCCAGATGTTCAAACGTTCATAGATGACCAGCAGGGTCAACTAATAATGATGGCTGGGTTATTACTGCATATACTACACTTGTACTACCTTATAATTCATATGGACATTAGGTTCCAGTATATACACCCGGTGGCTAGTTTATTAGGTACATGACAACGTTCACGAAAATGGATCGCTCCTACAGACAATGAGTCACGTGGCCATGACTTGCTATATAAAGCAGGCAGACATGCATCGAGGCATTCAGTTACTGTTCAACTGAATGTTAGAATGGGCAAAACGAATGACCTAAGTGACTTTGAGCGTGGTATGATCGTCGATGACAGGTGTGCCAGTTCCAGTATCTCAGAAACGGCTGGCCTCCTGGGTTTGTCACACACAACAGTGTCTAGGGTTGACTTAGAATGGTGTGACAAACAAAACACATCCAGTTGCAGCAGTCCTGTAGGCAAAAAGGTCGATTAGACACTAATGTACTTGTCCTCTTGCTCAGTTGTGCACCGGGGCCTCCCACTCCTCTTTCTAGTCTGGTTAGAGCCAGTTTGCGCTGTTCTGTGAAGGGAGTAGTACAGAGCGTTGTACGAGATCTTTCGTTTCTTGGCAATTTCTCGCATGGAATAGCCTTAATTTCTCAGAACAAGAATAGACTGACAAGTTTCAKAAGAAAGATCTTTGTTTCTGGCCATTTTGAGCCTGTAATCGAACCCACAAATACTGATGCTCCAGATACTCATATAGTCTAAAGAAGGCCCGTTTTATTGCTTCTTTAATCAGAACAGTTTTCAGCTGTGCTAACATAATGGCAAAAGGGTTTTCTAATGATCAATTAACCTTTTTAAAATGATAAACTTGGATTAGCTAACACAACGTGTCATTGGAACACAGGAGTGATGGTTGCTGATAATGGGCCTCTGTACGCCTATGTAGATATTCCATAAAAAACAGMAGTTTCCAGCTACAATTGTCATTTACAACATTAATCTACACTGTATTTCTGATCAATTTGATGAAATTCTCTCAACCAGCTTCATGAKGTAATCACCTTGAATGTCTGGCACAGCCATGAGGTCRAAGGAATTGTCTGTAGAGCGCTGAGACAGGATTGTGTCGAGGCACAGATCTGGGGAAGGGTACCAAGACATTTCTGCAGCATTRAAGGTCCCCAAGAACACAGGGCCTCCCTCATTCTTAAATKGAAGAAGTTTGGAACCACCAAGACTCTTCCAAGAGCTGGCTGCTCGGCCAAACTGAGCAACCCGGGRAGAAGGGCCTTGGTCAGGGAGGTGACCAAGAACCCGACGGYCACTCTGACAGASCTCYAGAGTTCTTCTATGGAGATGGGAGAAACTTCCAGAAGGACAACCATCTCTACAGAGGAGATGTAGGCCTTTATGGTAGAGTGGCCAGACGGAAACCGCTCCTCAGTAGAAGGCACATTACTGCCCGCTTGGAGTTTGCCAAAAGGCACCTAAAGACTCTCAGAACATGAGAAACAAGATTCTCTGGTCTGATGAAACCAGGAGTGAATTATTTGGCCTGAATGCCAAGCATCACGTCTGGAGGAAACCTGGCACCATCCCTACGGTATAGCACGGTGGTGGCAGAATCATGCTGTGGGGATGTTTTTCAGCAGCAGGGGACTGGGAGACTAGTCAGGATCGAGGCAAAGAAGACCGGAGCAAAGTACAGAGAGATCCTTGATGAAAACCTGCTCCAGCGCTCTCAGGACCTCAGACTCAGGCAAATGTTCACCTTCCAACAGGACAACGACCCTAAGCACACAGCCAAGACAACGCAGGATTGGCTTAGGGTACAAGTCTCTGAATGTCCTTGAGTGGCCCAGCCAAAGACCGGACTTGAACCTGATCAAACATCTCTGGAGAGACCTGAAAATAGCCATGCAGAGAAGAATGGGAGAAACACCCCAAATACAGGTGTGCCAAGCTTGTAGCGTCACACCCAAGACGACTCAAGGCTGTAATCGTTTCCAAAGGCGCTTCAATAAAGTACTGAGTGAACGGTCTGAATACTTAAGTACATTTTCTATTTCAATTTATTCGAAAACGTCTAAAAACGTGTTTTTACTTTGTCATTATGGGTTATTGTGTGTAGATTGATGAGGGGAAAAAAATGATTTAATCAATTTTAGAATAAGGCTGTAAGCTAACAAAATGTGAAAAAAGTCAAAGGGTCTGAATACTTTCCGGTGGCACTGTATATTACTCCAACTGAACTGTCCCACTTAAGGGGGGCATACTCATTCTTTTGGAAGTTGTGCGTGAAGGTTTGGTAACTTGTTTCGTGAAGTTCCCTACCATTTTGTTAGTTATTCTTCCTGTTTAGCCTCGATAACTAGTTGTAACTAGCTGGAACAAGTTGATGAAGGATGTTAACCTCTACCGGATCGGTGTCCTTATTCCGGGACGTTTGAGCTAACTTGCGCTAATGTGATTAGCATGGCGTTGTAAGTAACAAGAACATTTCCCAGGACGTAGACATGTCTTTTATGGACAGAAAGCTTAAATTCTTGTTAATCTAACTGCACTGTCAAATTTACAGTAGGTATTACAGTGAATAATACCATGCTATTGTTTGAGGAGAGTGCACAACAACAAAGAATTTTTATCACGGCAACTGGTTTGATACATTCACCTCTGAAGGTAAATAATGCACTTACATTCAGTAATCTTGCTCTGATTTGTCATCCTGARGGTCCCAGAGATAAAATGTAGCATAGTTTTATTTGATAAAACTATTTTTGTATTCAAATGTAGGAACTGGGTTCTACAGTTTGAACCCCTGCTGTCTCTGTCTCCACACCCACCCCGCCCGGCCATCTAGATGTGTGAAAGTTAGTGTATAAGCTAATGATCCATCATTTATGACATTCCTGGGAGTGTGTAAACTAACATTTYGCATTACCATATCATTTTTGTATGTKCTCTATAGTTTAWATACTTGAAAATGTATCAATTGACCAATTCGGCACATTTGGGCAGTATAAAGGGTGCGTACTGGCGGCAGAGAAGTCAGGCGCAGGAGAGCAAAAAAYGTGTTTCAACGGAGCAGTTTAATAATAAAAACCACCGTAAAAATAAAACAAACAATAAATGGGTAACTAAACCCGTCACACACCAGCATAYGTGCACAAGCACTTACAATAAACAATTCCAGACAAGGACATGGGGGGGAACAGAGGGTTAAATACACAACATGTAATGATGGAATTGAAACCAGGTGTGTGGGAAGACAAGACAAAACAAATAGAAAATTTAAAGTAGATCGATGATGGCTAGAAGACCCGCGACGCCGACCGTCGAACGCCGCCCGAACAAGGAGAGGCATCGACTTCGGCGGAAGTCGTGACATGCAGACTTCATACAACATATTGTCCAGTATTGCAATGCTTCACTGGATCAATCTGAAACTGTGCATACGCACTGCATACGCAATCTGCAATATTATAGTGTGGCCTTTCTCTTGCATTTCAAAGATGATGGGACAAAAATAGAAAACTCATGTTTTTTTGTTTGTATTATCTTTTACCAGATCTAATGTGTTAWATTCTCTGACATTAATTTAACATTTCCACAAACTTCAAAGTGTTTCCCTTCAAATGGTATCAATAATATGCATATCCTTGCTTCAGGTCCTGAGCTACAGGCAGTTAAATTTGGGTAYGTAATTTTAGGCAAAAATTGAAAGAAAGGGTCAGATCCTTAAGAGGTTTTWAAGCCAGGTTTGAGTTCACAACCTTGTCCACAGTCATGCAGTTTTACCACGTCTTTGAATGATACTCATGAGTGTTGTCTTGTACTGTATGTCTCGGCTGGGTGCATGCTCTGGCTGCCCTGGACTGAACCAGCTCATACAATCTCTCACTCTTGTAGCAAGGTTTTTTTCTGAGACAGGGATCTAGGGTTTGGCTTTGGGGTAGTGACACGTCCCTGCTACGTAGCAGGCCGTAGTGGCCAATGATTATAACGGGGATTCAGATCCAGCCATAAATTCATACATTGAGCCTGTGGCCTGAGAGGATGGAAGTTCAATATGTAGCTATATGTAGTAGGCTAATGTTAACTAGCTGGCTAATCATTGCCCGTGAACAGAAGTTAGGCTAGCGAGCAAGCATTTTAGCCAAGTAATCTAAGACAACAAAAACGAATAGAGTGTACTGTTTGACAGTCATAGACTGTTTTGTCAACATGAAAGAGATGAGAATGGCGAAGTAGGGTGAGTCTACATGTTTTTTCTACTTACGCACGCACGCACACGCACGCACGCACGCACGCAGGCACGCACACACGCACACACACACACACACACACACAGAAATCAGAACCATGGACAGCCATATTTAGCTTACGTTGATTGGACAATTGTTTTTGGAATCTTTTAGTTGTCACTGTATTAGACTAAGCAAATGTGATTTGATGATGTTGAAATGTTGATGTTGAAATGGTGCTGGAATAGTAGAGGCAGCTGCTAGTAGAGGCAGCTCCAATTTCTTTGCGACTTGCGGCAACTCTCCAGAATTCTAAATCAATAGTTGTTTAGTAGTCCGAAAATATAGAAAACATTAACTTGATTGACCATTTTGTAGGTCATGTAACTATTTGTTACATGCAATATGCTTTGTGGACTCCACCACACAGATGTTTCTCTCCGGTTTTGTGAAGAAACAAATGTGTGGTTGAATTGATTCTGCCACTGTGTCTTCTTATTGTCTCAGCCTCAGGCCTATATATCACGTTGTCAAGACATATGAACTAACAGGATTTATAGAGGAAACGATGCAATTATCACAACACATAAGTTGTAATATAGTTTTTTTCCCCTGGCTTGGCTTCCCCAGTGATTTTACCCAYGCACCGCTACTGGGCTGCATGCTTGTCAGTGGAGTGGCTGTACCTACCCCCCACAGCGGCAGGTGTCCAGGTTTGGTGCGAAATACTTGCCACTGGTGTTAGCCGCAGTCAAACATTGCTTGCCTCTTTCTACAGACTTTATCGATGAGCTTAAGATGACCTGGGCCCAGCAGCATTCCGCCAAGCTGATGTTACATGGGCATTCCTTCTTCATGGATGTGGAGGAGATGGAGGGGCCGGACCTTGTCCACGCACCTCCAATGGATGGGAAGCTACCTGGCTACCTAGCCCCGTTGGCTAACAAAGGAATGGCTAACCCCAACCCATCGCTCCTGAATAAGCACTGTTATTTTTCATTGGCACAGTTTGACAAGGTGTACTGGGCCCAGAGGGTTGCAGTTCATGAACACGGTCACATTGCTACAGGTTTACCAGACTGAGCTGTTGGCTGACATAGCCACTGTTCTGGCTGCTGGGGAGCCCCMCGCAGAGATCCTAGATGAGATTCATGCTACGCCCAGAATCATCTTGCGCATGTCCCGCTGCACCATCTCCACTCTCGGGAGAAGCAGGCAGTTGTACTTGGATGAGAAGATTTCCCCTACGGGGGTTGTTTGGCTCAGCTCTGGAGTCTATGCAGTCTCGTTTTGAGGAGAARCAAATCAGGAGGTGGTGCTGAGCATCTTCCTTCCTTGGAGAACCTTCACTGCTGCGGTGGCATCGTCTTCTGGAAGGTCTGCAGGCAGACACCAGGCAGCTAAGCTGGTTGCTCCGGCTTTCGGATCCACCCCCAAGTCTGCTCCTGCTTGTCCTGTTCCACAAGGGCAGTGCCAGTCTGCTTAGCACACGCACCGTTTTACTCCCAAGTGTGTAGTGAAAGCTGGTCCCTCCACGGAGCGGGCGAGGCAGCAGCCCCTGTGGACCTAACGCGATGAGAGGGGAGGTGGAACAGGCTGGGGTGTCCCTTTTCCCCCTTCTCCAGATGTTTGCTGTGACAACAGTACCCCAAATCCGAATACCCCAAACCCAGAGTGGACTGGGCTTCAGGCAAACGTCGGCACTTAAACACATTGTTTCAACCCCAGGTTCAACGGTGTTCACGGTGTYAAGAGTGTTTTGTCCTCCACATATGAGCTTAATAAAAGAGTCCCTTCCCCACAATCAGACACTTGGTGATCGAGAGTGGTGGAAGTCATTGATAAAGAAGTGTCACCATGTATTATGAGAACGGTGATATTGGTGTACAGGCTACAATTCGTCCCCCACGTTTTTACGGCGTCATTACGTTGACTGTTCCTAAGGCCTCAGCGTCTGTTTTGAGTGAGCCTACTGCTTCCCTTTTCCAGAAGCAGGCAATCTGAGTGGTTCCTCTGACTTTCTCTGACTTCRAAATGGCCCAAGTCGCTCCCCTTCTCAAGAAACCAACACTCAACCCCTATGATGTAAAAAACGACAGAACGGTTGGTATCACTTCTTTCTTTTCTTTCCAAAACACTTGAGCGTGCTGTCTCTGACCAACTCTCTCGCTATCTCCCTCAGAATAATCTTCTTGACCGTAACCAGTCACTCAGCTCACTMACTCAAGATTGCTCTCCGCACTGCCAAAGCTGAGTCTCTCCTCTGTTCTCGTCCTCCTAGAACCGTCAGATCCTCCAGTCCACCTATTCAGGGTCTCTGCACACTCTTGGATTGCATCCTACCAGGTGATGTGAAGAGGATCTGTGTCAGCACCACATCTTCTCACTACTATTGTCCTCCAGGGCTTGGTTCTAGGCCCTCTCCTCTTCTCTCTATACACCAAGTCACTTGGCTCCGTCATATCCTCACAATAAAGGTTAAGTTCTAGACCTCAGCTGAATCTGGTAATGAATGGTGTGGCTTTTGAACAAGTTGAGACTAAATGACTTGGTGTTACCTTAGATTGTAAACTATCATGGTCAAAACATATAGATGTTTGTAAAACTGGGGAGAGGTCTGTCCATAACAAAGAGATGCTCTGCTTTTTTTGACACTACATTCCAAAAAGCATGGCCTGCCTGCTCTAGTTTAGTCTTGATTATTGTCCAGTCATGTGGTCTTGTGATGCAAATAAATACCTAGTTAAGCTGCAGCTGGCCCTAGAACAGTGTCATGTCTTGCTCTTCATTGTAATCAGAGGGCTAATGTAAATACTATGCATGCCACTCTCTCTTGGCTAAGAGTTGAGGAGAGACTGAATGCATTCATGTGTTGAAAATCCCAAATTGTTTTATACAGTCAACTTACACACAGCTCTGACACACACACACTTACCCTACCAGACATGCCACCAGGGGTCTTTTCACAGTCCCCAAATCCAGTACAAATTCAAGAAAGCATACAGTATTATATAGAGCCATTATTGTATAAAAAAAACAGATAAAGCAACACCTCACGGCACAACGCTTCTCCCCTATTTTACCTAGATATTTGTTTGGTACCTATTCGGTGTCTGGGGCTGGACGATTGGCTGGTGGTAACAGAGTCAAGGGAGCAGGTGGTGTTACACACATCCATGCTGGTTTCCCATGTTTAGTCTCTGGGTTTCATAGTGAGTCAAGAGAAGAGCTGTTTGACTCCATCTCAGCGCATTCTGTTTCTGGGACTCGAGTTAGACTCAATCAAGAATCATGCGTTCTTGTCCCTGGTTTCCGGCATTGCTTGGTCCAATTTTGTCTTGGTCACACGTTTTYGCCAGTGCCTGCGCCTATTGGGGATGATGGCTTCTGTAATAGCCATGGTTCCCCTCGGGCTATAGCTGATGCAATGTTTCCAGCGGTGGGTGATAGACACTTGCTTGGTTGCATCRCACCAGCTAAACCTGTCACTCCGGGTGTCCCTGTCATATCTACGGGCTCTGGTGTGGTGGAGGGACCTGTGGCTGAAGACGCTGGGGACCCACATGGGTCGAGTTATATCCTGCAGGGTAATCACGACAGACACATCTCCATGAGGGTGGTGTGCACTGTGTGAGGGCAGCTTAATTCGGGGTTATTGACAGTGTTGCAAAGCGCCCTACACAGCAATAACCTGGAGCTTTTGGCAATGTACATAGTGCTCAGGTCTTTTCTCTCGTTGTCAGGCCAGCATGTGCTGGTGAGGATCGACAACAGGGGGACATCAACAGACAGGTAGGGGTGCTGTCTCAYCCCCTCTTATCCGTTGGCTCGCTCCCTACTGCTGTGGAGCTGTGCACACTTTCCCTTGCTCTGGGCGACCCATCTCACCGGGTTCTCAACATGGGTGTGGATCTGTTATCTRTAGGGGCCCCCACTCTCGGGAGTGGAAGCAGYACYCCTGGGTGGTCTCCCAGATATGGGAAATATTCGTCARGGTCGATGTAGATCTTTACTCATCACAAAAAGACACACATTGTTGGCTGTTTTCTCRATAAGGGACCTAAGTGCTCTGTTGSGAACAGAYGCTCTCGTGCACCAATGGCATTGAACCCTCGTTTATGCGTTTTCCCCAGTGGACCTGATTCAACCAATGCTGGAGAGTGTGCGTCTGGAGGGCTTGTCGTTGATCCCTGGTGCTCCCCGTTGGCCCAAATGACTTTGGA
The DNA here is from genome assembly GCF_002910315.2 of Salvelinus sp. IW2-2015. NCBI lineage: Eukaryota > Metazoa > Chordata > Actinopteri > Salmoniformes > Salmonidae > Salvelinus > Salvelinus sp. IW2-2015. Next base: position 121,046 of record NW_019943698.1, on the reverse strand, counting down.
GATTATTCGTCTTTTAGATGGAGACCCTTCGCGACTCCGTTTCACAGRTCCTGTTGTGTCAGGCACAATATACTATGCAGTCCGCAAGAGCACCCTCTACAAGAGTGTTGTATGGATATTTTATGGAAGTGACGGGCATTTGAGCTGTGGTGCCAAAATAAAGGAATTTTTCCTTTTCAGAGCTCTCTAGTTGACATTTTTATGTTCCTACAGGGGCTTTTAAGCAGGGCCGTTCATTCATGATGGTGTATGTGGGGCGGCAGGTAGCCTAGCGGTTAGAGTGTTGGGCMAGTAACTRAAAGGTTSCTGGATCAAATCCCTGAGCTGACARGGTAAAMATCTATTGTTCTGCCCCTGAACAAGGCAGTTAACCCACTGTTCCCCGGTAGGCCATCACTGTAAATAATAATTTGTTCTTAACTGACTTGCCTAGTTAAATAACGGTTCAATATTGCAACTTTTTCAATGTGTCATGTGGAAATGGTTGGTGCCACTCCAGGGGCTCATATCCTGGTAGTATGGTTTGTGCCGTCTCAGGCCAGTTACTAAACCTACCGTGCCCACTTCGGATTTGGCTCTCATTTTGGATGTGCTGTGTAAGTCCCCTGATGGAGCCTGTGGATCTGAAGATCCTCTCCTACAAGACCCCCCTGCTCGTGGCTTTGGCCTTGGCTAAACATGTTATACGTTCACGAGTTATCCGTTCACCCCTTCGGTATGAAGTTCACCCTTGGCGACTCTAAGGCGAGGTTGCATCCTAATGCGGCCTTCACCTCTAAGGTCATGATTATGTCCTACAGGCCTCTACTATTGGGCACACACTGGTTGAATCAATGTTGTTTCCACGCCATATCGATGAAATGACCTTGAACAAACATAGAATAGACGTTGAATTGACATCTGTGCCCAGTTGGGAGCTTTTGAGCTTCTTCACGTCCTCCATATGCTTCTGAGGAGCAGCGTAGGTTACATGCCCTGTGTCCAATACGAAAGGTACGCATGCACATTGAGCGGAGCACGGGTGTTCTTTGTGTAACCAACTTTTTGTCTGTTTTTCTAATCTGGCTTGTGGTAGAACACTTTCTAGGCATATAACAGCAACGGTGTATGAGCCCACTCCACCAGGGGTCTGGCGGTGTCTTTGATTAAAGGGTTGCCTGTATGAGATATTTGTGCTGCGGCGAGTTAGGCATCACCACACACTTTTGTGAGGTTTTAATCGCTTGTGAGGTTTTAATCGCTTTAATCGGATGTCACTGCCCAAGTGAATTCCACAGTGTGCTTACAGTCCGGGCATGAGAGGGTCATTAAGCAGCATACAGTTTGCTCAATACGCGGTTAAAGTAGTTTTTTTTTCTGTCAGTTGGAACTCTGAGTGCAGGGCTGTAACTTCATGAGGTCTGGACCTCGGTATTGTTTTCAAAAAAAAAGAAAGAAAGTATAAAATAAAGAAAATCAATTACGGGTAAACATCTAAATATTGCTCCCAATGTTAATCAAAGCTCAGCATGCTTATATTCTAATGGCGCCTGCCTCTTTGTGAATGAGTGGAATCATGAACAGTGTTTTGTTTGTTATCTCTACCTCTGTCTCCCGGATTTACCTCCCGGATTWGCTTTTTTWAGCAGCACATTCACCACTCTCTCAAATAGCTAACTCCGTCCTCTCGCGGCACAGGCCGATGGCCTGAGACATGAAATTGTCTACCCCGTCTTGGAGTCAGCTCAAGTGAGCACCTAGAGACGCTGCTGACAGTGTTTGAGATGCTGGACAAAATTCTATTTTAAAACCATCTTGCGACTCCTGCCGTGTCTACATACATACCCCAAACAAACAATAACTGACTCAGAGAATGAATGCACAACTGGTAAAAAGTCGCTTATATACTGAACAAAAATATAAACACAACATACAACAATTTCTACAATTTTACTGAGCTACAGTTCATATAAGGATATCAGCCAATTGAAATAAATTCGTTAGGCCCTAATCTATGGATTTCACATGACTGGGAATACAGATATGCATCTTTTGGTCGCAGATATCTTATTTTTTTTTAATGTAGGAGCGAGGATCAGAGAACCAGTCAGTATCTGGTGTGACCAACATTTACCTCATGCAGTGCAACACATCTCCTTTGCATCATCAGTCTGTCGATTGTGGCCTGTGGAATGTTGTCCCACTCCTCTTCAATGGCTGTGTGAAGTTGCTGGATATTGGCGGGAACTGGAACATGATGTACACGTCGATTCAGAGCATCCCAAATATGCTCAATGGGTGACATGTCTGGTGAGTATGCAGGCTATGGAAGAACTGGGGCATTTTCAGCTTCCAGGAATTGTGTACAGATCCTTGCGACATGGGGCCTTGCATTACACGTGGTCTGGGGTTGTGAGGCCGGTTGGACGTATTGCCAAATTTTCTAAAATGATGTTGGTGGTGGTTTATGGTAGAGAAATTAACATTCAATTCTYTGTCAACAGCTCTGGTGGACATTCCTGCAGTCATCATGCCAATTGCACACTTCCTCAAAACTTGAGACATCCGTAGCATTGTGTTGTGTGACAAAACTGTGCATTTTAGAGTGGCATTTTATTGCCCCCATCACAAGGTRCACCGGTATAATGATCATGCTGTTTAATCAGCTTCTTGATATKCCACACCTGTCAGGCGGATGGATTATCTTGGCAAAGGAGAAATGCTCACAAACATTTTAGAGAAATATGCTTTTTGAACATCTGGAAAATGTTATAGATATTTTATTTCAGCTCATGAAACACTTTACATGTTGCGTTTATATTTTTGTTCAGTGTAGATATGTCAGTCAGGCGGCTAGCAGCCAGCAGAGACTTCTATTGCAGTAACGTTGAAGGGCTCTGGCTCATTTTACTTAGCCAGCTAGATGGATGAAGTAAGAAGCTAATGGTAAAAAGAGCATACCTCAGCAGGAGCAAAAAATAGCTAGTAAGTTCTCATAGTAATGGTTCTTTACAGAGAGTAGGTTAGGGGAGAATAGAGCTAGAGATCAAAAGAGCTAGAGACTCCATATTTTAAGACAAACAATGTACACTCCCGTTCAAAAGTTTGGGGTCACAATGTACACCACCGTTCAAAAGTTTGGGCACATTTTTTGTCCATTAAAATAACATCAAATTAATCAGAAATACAGTGTAGACATTGTTTATAGTCGTAAATTACTTTTGTAGCTGGAAACGGCTGATTTTAATGGAATATCTACATAGATGTACAGAGGCCCATTATCAGCAACCTACACTCCTGTGTTCCAATGGCACATGTGTTAGCTAATCCAAGTTTATAATTTTAAAAGACTAATTGATCATTAGAAAACTATTTAGCAATTATGTTAGCACAGCTGAAAACTGTTGTGCTTTTTGAAGAAGCAATACGACTGGCCTTCTTTAAACTAGTTGAGTATCTTGAGCACCAGCATTTGTGCGTTCAATTACAGGCTCAAAATGGCCAGAAATAAAGAGCATTCTTCCCGAAACTCGTCAGTCTATTCTTGTTCTGAGAAATTAAGGCTATTCCATGTGAGAATTTGCCAAGAAACTGAAGATCTTGTACAACGCTCTGTACTACTCCCTTCACAGAACAGCGCAAACTGGCGCTAACCAGAATAGAAAGAGGAGTGGGAGGCCCCGGKGCACAACTGAGCAAGAGGACAAGTACATTAGAATATTTTTCTAACTTTTTTCTAACATTATAATATGATATACATTATAATACACTTTTTTCTAACAAAGCAATAGGAACTAGAGGAGACAATGGCCTKTGCTTAAACATTTTTTTCAGGTCAACAGTTTACATTGTGTTACTAGCTAGTATGATACATGAAACTTATGCTGTCATTTAGTCAGTAGATGGGTAAAACATGTTTGGAACCTTAAACAACTAAACACAACTCTAGAACCGAAAAACACTTTTGTGTATTTTTTTTGTTTGTTACTTACCTCGCTCAAAACCACTTTTTTGTTGATAACTCTGCAAAATATGGTCAGACTGGGTTGCTTTTTTTCAGGGAGGTCGTCCTTCACATTAGGAACGGGCTGACTTAACACAAAAGCTAGATTTACATAGTTATCTGAGAAAATGGCCTTGTAACTTTCGCCCCTGTTACTTTTGTTCCGGTTCTCCCCTACTGAGACAGACAGTGATGTAGAGCTCAGTGGTGTGGCTGAGGCAGGCTGCAATGCATGCAGGAGGAAGCAGAGGAGAAAGATGGAGAGAGGAAGCAAGCATAGACAGAGGTTAGTACAGTGGTTCCCAAACTTGGGGCTGGAACCCCATGTGGGATCCCCTGAGAAAATCTGTACTAATCTTATCAAACAAGTTAGGAACCAAAAAAAGGAGATATGCTTCAATATGGCGAATCTTCCCAATAGGTCTAAATTMAAATGAAATCAAAATGCAAACAATACAGTTAAAAAAATGTAATGCGTCATACATTTCGTTTATATTATCTTTTTTTTTTGTCTTATGTCACTCACCCACTGCAGTTTATAGTTTACCCGCTACCCGCTGATATTAATACAGAATCGTGAATAGTATTCAAAAAATTCAAGTGAATGTGACAATAGAACCATCCATGTGCTACGTTGATGTCTGTTTGTGCAGAGCTTGATTAGTAATGCATAGGAGTACAAATGTGAACGCAATCTCATTTGAGAAAAGAGATATCCATGTAAAGAGTTGATGATTTTTTACAGTCGCTGATGCTACGTGTCATTTCTCATATTTTCCCCATTTTCAGGGGTATAGCTAATAGGCTATGTGTTTGTGGATCGACTGAGGTAAATAAACCTACAGCAGCCAAGGTGATAATAGCATTTTAGATTTTTTGCTGTTCTCCAAATAGCAGTTTAACCCTTRTGTAGTCTTAACATTCTGTTTACTGCCCTTGTCCAAAAGGGTAAAAAATCACTAATCCGCTTCACCAAACCCCTCAAATAAATCAGTTTAATTGAATTTAATCACAAACTTTGTGAATATCTGGGTTTTCCCTCTTCACAATGCAGAAAGACTAAAATGTAACCAGTGGACACCACTYGTTTTTATTACAACACACCGGTCATAATTGTTTTCTTTCCTAAAGTAGAGGTTTATTATTATTATTATTATTATTGCTAAAGGTACTGCATAGGTGTAAACCATTTTGGGGGGGAAATAGATAGCACTTGTATAGCCTAAGAAAGTAGCAGAAAGCAGCAGAAATTAGTTGTGAATGCATTTTATTGAAGGGAAACAATAACAGCCTTGAATATTCTTATATACTGTACAATGAGGAATTCGACTACAAAATACTAGTCTTCTCACAGTTTTTAACCATTGCCCCCCACCCACAAGGTGTATAAAYAACAACAATAAATACGAATAAAATAAGTTAATAGATACAAAACAAAAATGTGAAGAACATACATCAATCAACTCTAATTAGCACATGTAGGACAGTATGCAAGTGCGTGTGCATGGACTTTGCAGATGTATTTCTCACATRTGCAGCACATAGTATTTGTTTTACAGTCCTACATGGGGGGCAGAATTRGCATCTCCTCCTCTTGCCTGCCCCAGCTGCAGCCTCAGRTGGATCAAGACAAAGATTCAGCCCCCTGAACAGCTTTCACAAGCGCTGCAGAGGCTGCTGTGCGGGGGAGGCGCTCCCTTCTTGAATGTGTGGGGTTACAAGTGTCTTTCCTAGCTSCTCCAGGAACACCCTCCTCTTGTTCCGCTTATCAGGCATCCAGGTAGGGTTGATCTTGTTCCATATCACGAAGGCATTGTATGAGGACACATCAATGATGTTATGGAAGCTCACCAGGGGCCAGCAGGCAGTCATCCTCCTGCAGCTGTAAGTTCCAATCACATTGTTCAGGTTGTCCACGCCTCCTTTGTTGTGGTTGTAGTCCAGGATGATGGCTTGCTTCCTGTCCTCACGATCAACGATCTCAGCCATTCTGTGCAGTGTGCTCAGGAGGACCACATTCTTGTTCCTCTTTGGGAGGTAAGAAACTAGAGTAGTGGTGGGGGTGAAGGCAAACTTTGATGAGAAGCCCTCTCTCCCCCTTGTTGCGAGGAGTGCAGGGGGGAGCTCAGGCTTGTTCTTTCTAACTGTGCCAACCATGGTGATCTTCCTCTTCAGGAKCTGCTGGCTGAGTTCAGTCAGTAGCACACATAATCTCAATTTTTCATTGTGTGTGTGTGTGTGTCTTTGTGGTTTTTGTGGTGTGTAAATTATTTTATAACTGCCTGGTCAAAACTGACCCTAAGACACTCTTTGTACCCTGGTGGTGTACAGCTTTCATGGAAATATGAACAAAGGCGATGTTTCACTTTTTCTAATGTTTGGGTCACTCTCGGAAAAGTCATCAAATTTCAWGTTGAAAAAATATCATTTAGGGGGTTTTCTCTGCTGTTAAACATAGCGGCGGGCCATTTTTTACCCTTCAGACAACACAAGGGTTAAAACCTTTTGATTGTATAGAAATACAGTRTATGTGCTTCAACTTAAACCTCACTAAAACTCAAACCCTGATTATGGCCCTGTCTGGGTGGTCTGCTGTGGGCCATTTCATTTGGTATTCGCTGCGTCGGCATTGGGCGTGATTTCAAATCCCCATAGCCTTGTTGTACTGAGTTGACAGACTGAAATGGAACRTACAATTATGAATATAACTTATGTTCCCTGAAGGAGGGAAACGAGGTACAACACCTGTTCAGCCAGGCACCGCCCAGTTCTGGGCTTGGTGAAGAGCGGTACTGAATTGAAGGAATGAATCTGTGCCTCGGGTTTATCACCTGTGGAAGGAGGGGCTTCTGGTGAGGCACGGTGTTCATTGGCCTTGTCAAGCGTGATTCTAATGTTCTTCAGTAGAAGGCGCTAGCGCAAACACCCCATAACTGTGTTGTACCTTGTTTCTCTCCTTCAGGGAACAGTAGTTATYGTCATAACTGTACGTTTTCACTGTCTGTTCATAATTACCTATGCAACTGTTTATGTATAACGTTTAGATATGATGAGTCACGTTCATGTTGAGAAAACACTATCACATGGTATTGAATTATGTATTTGCATATAGCAATGCCTATCTTTTTAGCCCAAGCGTGATTGTTTGTTTTAAATCCTGTTCAGAGGGATACAGTGCTCCTTACAGCAACGTCATCTCGTTTACCATCCAAACGGTTCTGCTGGAAGGTCCCTTTGTAGTTGTTTTTGTTGTGTGTGTGTGATTGTGATATCAGCCRCATAAGGGGATTGAATTTAGCCGGATTTGCAAGTCAAATGTTTTGAATGTGAATGAGTTAGCATATTAATGAAGTAGCAAGGTGTTTGTGAAAGACACACAATTATGTTAGTGACTGACGACAGAGAGACACAGGCAGAGTTTTGCATGATCATACATCTAGAAGTAGCTAGTCACTGAAAGTCAGTACATCCTCATGATGAAAGGGAGCTTGCACAGTCCGCGGGTCATTTGATGCCAGAACAAGATCTAAGAATTACTCCAATTCTCATCTAAACCCTCCAGTGAACTCATCCTTCCTCAGTTTCAAACAAAATGCCAGCTGCACTGTCAGTCAGACTAGAGGGACTCAGTTCTGCTCCTTCTTCAATCAAATTAATGTAGACATTATGCAGCATATTACAGTGATCATCAAACCAAACCAAGTGATCGTTAATCTTTATTTGGGTCCCCATTAGCTGATGCCACGACAACAGCTAATCTACCTGGTAGTGCTCAGTGAATAGRGCTTTTTGAGGTCGGTTCGGTTTCAGTTCGACTATAAAAAAATTATCATTAAAAAAATGGGACAATGAATGCACTATGCATTGTGTGGGTTGAATGCTGTAACAACACAAAATATTTGTGTTGTTGTAAAAGTCCCRTGATGGTAGTGAATGCCAATTACTGCTTATCACTTATTAACCATCAATTATTCGCATTACTTTACTCTAATAAAATAGTTCAGTTGTTGTGTATATTACATTTGTTTTAGGTCCAAGTGATGACTTTATTATTTCATTCCAAGTCATCATCTCATCTCTATAGAGCTGCTACAGTACCTATACTGTCTGACAAAATCACTATTTTAGACATTCTTCAAAGTATGTTAKGGATATTTTATGACTGCTGAATACCAACTATCAATCACTTAGATCATGTATTTTGAGGTAGAGATACCTTACGAGCAACTGCTCTCTATCCCTCTCGATCGCGCATTCTTCTGTCTCTCTGTCTCCGTGTCTAACCCACACAGACCGGACAAGTAGGTGCTCAATGGATTATGGTCATTGTAGTTAATTACCACATTTTCTGTGCTAAACTGTATAGAATATTGTCCAGTTRGAAACTACAGCTCCCTGCTACATCGCAGAGTTCGGGTTTGAAACTGCACATTGAACTCACAGAAAAAAACGAATTAAATGTAATTCAAGTAATTGAACTGACATCGGTCAATTAGTTGCTTATAAATAAAAAAATAACCAACATTTTGGATATTCGCTCAGCGTTACTACCTRGTTGTAATGGTAAAGCTGACAAAACATGGTTGATGATGCCACACTGTGCTGTTTGCACCTTACCATTACCACTGCAAAATCGAATTCATTTTTATTTGTCACATGCTTCGTAACTAACAGACTAACAGTGAAATGCTTACTTACAGGAAATTTTACAACAATGCAGAGTTAGAGATCAAGATAGAAAAATATATATAGTGACACAAGGAATACATACACAGTGAATAACGAACAACAATAACAAGTAAAAATAACAAAGCATATACAAGGAGAACAAGGGTACGAGGTAATTGAGGTAGCTATGTGCATACAATTCTGTGAAAAAGTATTTGCCCCCTTTCTGATTTTTCAGATTTTCTCTATTTTTGATACTGAATGTAATCAGATCTTCAACCAAAACCTAACATTAGATAAAGGGAACCTGAGTTTACAAATAAAAAAAACATTGATACTTATTTTATGTACTTAATTAACAAAGTTATGCAACACCCAATTCCACTGTGTGACAAAGTAATTGATTAATTAAACCTCTTAATGATCCGCCCCTTCTTTTCAATTTTTGCCTGTTAAAAATGTTGTATCAAGACTGCCCAAATGTGACTAATTTGTTTAGTAATAACTTTTCATGTTCAAAATTATGCACTCTCCTCAAACAATAGCATGGTATTCTTTCACTGTTATAGCTACTGTAAATTGGACAGTGCAGTTAGATTAACAAGAATTTAAGCTTTCTGCCAATATCATCTATGTCTATGTCCTGGGCAATGTTCTTGTTACTTACAACCTCATGCTAATCACATTAGCCTACGTTAGCTCAACCGATCCCAAAAGAAGTTGTAACTGGTTGTGCCCCCTTTAGCTGCAGTGACTGCAACCATATGCTTCCTGTAGTTGTTAATCAGTCTCTCATACAGAACATACAGTCTCTCATACAGAATTCCTCCATTACTGTGGAGGAATTTTGGCCCAGTCTTGCATACAGAACTGCTTTAACTCAGCAACATTTGTGGGTTTTCAAGCATGAACTGCTCGCTTCAAGTTGACTCAAGTTTCAAGTTTCCAAAAAGTACCTGGAAGCACCTGGATGATCATCAAGACTCTTGGAAGAATGTCCTATGGACAGATGATTGAAAAGTATACATCTTTGGACGACATGGGTCCCATTATGCCTGACGAAAACCAAACACTGCATTCCACAGTAAGAACCTCATACAAGCAGTCAAGCATGGTGGTGGTAGTGTGATGGTTTGGGGATGCTTTGCTGCCTCAGGACCTGGATGACTTGCCTTAATAGAAGGAACCATGAATTCTGCTCTGTATCAGAGAAATCTACAGGAGAATGTCAGGCCATCTGTCTGTGAACTGAAGCTGAAGCACAGCTGGGTCATGCAGCAAGACAATGATCCAAAGTCTACATGAAAACACAAAGTCTACATGAAAATAAAAAGCAACAAATTTGAAGTTTCGGAATAGTCAAAGTCCAGACCTAATCCCAATTGAGATGTGGTGTCAGGACTTGAAATGAGAAAATGTCGCTGAGTTACAGCAGTTCTGCATGGAAGAGTGGCCAAAATTCTACCACAGCGACATGAGAGACTGATCAACAACTACAGGAAGTGTTTGGCTGGAGACATTGCAGCTGAAGGTGGCACAACCAGTTATTGAGTGTAAGGGGGCAATTACTTTTACCACACAGGGGCATTGGGTGTTGCATAACTTTGTTTATGAAATAAATACAATAAGTACGTAATTGTTGTGTTATTTGCTCACTCAGATTTCCTATATCTAATATTAGGTTTTGGTTGAAGATATGATACATTCAAATATGTAAACGTTTTTTAAAAAAATTGAAAGGGGGCAAGTACTTTTTCACAGCACTGTATAGGTAGTGGTATAAAGATTAAATAAAAATAAATAATAGTGTTAAAGTGACTAGGCAACAGGATAGATAATAGACAGCTGTAGCAGCAGCGTATGTGGAGCAGCAGCAGCAGCGGACAGTACGTGGTAAGTGTGTGTGTATGTGGCGTCAGTATGCTTGTATTTGTATGTTATTTGAATGTGGGAGCGTGTGTTGTGTGTGTTGGGGTGTCAGAGTAAGTATGTGTGAGTGTGTGGATAGAGTCAAGTGTGCGTGCGCATAGAACCAGTGCCATTTGGTTATCTATTTAGCAGTCTTGTTTAGAACTCTTATGGCTTGGGGATAGAAGCTGTTCAGCCTCCTATTGGTTCCAGACTTGGTGCACTGGTACCTCTTGCCATACGGAAGCAGAGAAAAGAGTTTAAACTTGATGATGGTGTTGGATTCGTGCGCAGCTACTCAGTCGTGGGTGAACAGGGATTAAACACACACCCCTGAGGGGCCCCCGTGTTGATGGTTAGCGTGGCGGATGTGTTGTTACCTACTCTCACCACCTTGGGCCGGCCCTTCAGGAAGTCCAGGATTCAGTTGCAGAGGGAGGTGTTCAGTCCCAGGGTCCTGAGCTTGGTGATAAGATTGGAGGGAACTATGGTGTTAAATTCTAAGTTATAGTCAATGAACAGCATTCTTACATAGTTATTCCTTTTGTTCAGGTGGGTGAGGACAGTGTGGAATGCAATAAAGATTGCCTCATCTGTGGATCTGTTGGGGCGTATGCGAATTGGAGTGGGTCCAGGGTGTCTGGGATGATGGTGTTGATGTGAGCAATGATCAGCCTTTCAAAGCATTTCATGGCTATTGATGTGAGTGCTACAGGGTATAGTCATTTAGGCTGGTTACCTTGGTGTTCTTGGGCACGGGGACTATGGTGGCCTGCTTGAAACAAGTTGTTATTACAGACCGGGTCAGGGATAGGTAGGAAAATGTCAGTGAAGACACTTGCAAGCAGGTCAGCGCATCTCTGAGTACACGTACTGGTATTGCGCCTGGCCCCAGTGGCCTTGAGACAGTTAACCTGTTTAAAGGTCTTACTCACACCGGTCACTGAGAGCGAAATCACACAGTCGTCCGGAACAGCTGGTGCGCTCATGCATGGTTCAGTGTTGCTTGCCTTTAAGCGAGCATAGAAGGCATTTAGCTTGTCTGGTAGGCTTGCGTCACTGGACAGCTTGCAGCTGGGTTTCCCTTTGTAATCCATGATAGTTTGCAAGCCCTGCCACATCCATTGAGCACCAGAGTAGGATTCGATCTTTGTCCTGTATTTACACGTTTTGATGGTTCGTCGGAGGTTGTAGCAGGATTTCTTCTAAGCGTCCGGATTAGTGTCCTGTTCCTTGAAAGCGGCAGCTCTAGCCTTTAGCTAAATGGGGATGTTGCCTGTAATCCATGGCTTCCAGTTTGGATATGTACATATGGGCATTGTGGGGACGATACCGTTGATACACTTATTAATGAAGCCGGTGACTAATGTGGTAATCTCCTCAATGTTATTGGATAAATCCTGGAACATCTTCTAGTCTGTGCTAGCGAAACAGTCCTGTAGCTTAGCATCCACTTCATCTGAACACTTCTGTATTGAGCGCTTCACTGGCACTTCCTGTTTGAGTTTTTGCCTGTAAGCAGGAAGCAGGAGGACTGAGTTATGGTCTGATTTTCCAAACGGAAGGTGAGAGAGGGCCTTGTATGTATTTCTGTGTGTGGAGTAAAGGTGATCTAGAGTTTTGTCACCTGCACAGGTGACATGCTGTAAAAATTAGGTAAAACGGATTTCGGTTTCCCTGCATTAAAATCACCGGTCAGGAGAAATGCCACCTCTAAATGTGCATTTTCTTGTTTGCTTATTGGGCTATACAGCTTGTTGAGTGCCGTTTTAGTGCCAGCATTGGTTTGTGGTGGTATATAGACAGGAATGAAAAATATAGATGAAAATTCTATTGGTAAATAGTATGGTCTGCTGCTTATCATGAAGAATTCTAACTTTCTTAATATTAGAGAGCGCGCACCAGTTGTTGTTAACAAAGAGACACACCCCTAAGCCCTTCGTCTTACCCGACTCTGCCGTCCGGTCTTGACGATGCATAAATAAACTGTGAGATGTACTGTATATCCATGTCCTTCTTCAGCCGTGACTCTGGGAAACATAGGATATACAGTATTTCATATCCCGTTGATAGGATAGTCTCGAACAGACCTCATTCAGTTTGTTCTCCAGTGATTGCACGTTCGCCAATAAAACAAATGGCAATGGTCTATTTGCTCGCCAACCTAGTCTCGTCAGGATGCCAGCTCGCCAGCCTCTCTTTCACTGCCTCTTCCTCTTTTGAGTCCCAGGGATTAGGGCCTGGTGCGGAGTAAGCAGAAACTCCAGAGCTGCCGACTTGTTGAAGTAGAAATGTTAGTCAAAATCGAGGTTAGTGATCGCTGTTCTGATGTCCAGAAGCAGTTTTCGGTCCTAGGAAATTATGGTGGAGAAATGATGTACAAAAATGTCAGGTCAGCGTAAAGAAACAGACAATAAGACAGCTTCTATCCATTGCAGCACCATCTTCATTTCCTGTGCCATGGAGTGATAATATTTACAGTTGCTTTTCCCTAGTCTAACTCTGTCCCTTTATTTATTTATAAAGGCATTTTCCTATCTTATTAATTCGTAAGTAGTGGGGATGGCTAACTGACAGTGTGTACTGACATGAACAATGAGGTGTCAGAGTTCCATTTTGCTATAGTGTTGGAAGTATAGAATAATCGGTTAACCATTAAAATGACCCTCCGCCTGGTCCAGTCAGCATTACACAATCGTTTTTTTTTTACATTGACAAATGCGTCAAAGCATTGCAGGATTGACATAAAAGTTTTGTACATTGAATCCAATGTGTGAACATTCAGAGATTCAATGTGTGCAGAACATTCAGAGCTAATCTTACCTAATGAGATAGTACTAACGAGTTCCTCAAGGTGACAAAGTGTCCTTCAGTGGGCCTCRCTTATGCGTTATGTGGCTTCAACATTGCCATTCATAAGTGCCTGATGTGGAGTGTCTCTTCGTGTGTTTTCGTTCTATGATTTGAACCTTTCAGAAGAACAACAGCTAAAAGAAAAAAATTACAATTTTACCACATTCTCCTGTTTTTATATATAGCCTAATCCAATTTGCATGCTCAGCAGTGCAGAAGCGAACAGGGTGCAGACATCAGCTTCACAACATAGGCGTTCTTGTTCGTTCATTTATTTAAGCTGTGTCTTTCTCCCAGTGTTGACGAGAAATGCTGCATGCAGCATATCTCGATTCTGACAAGGGTGGGAAAAGTTTCATGACTTTTCCCTATGATCTTAGATCGTATAGTTTTTATTCTGTGGGGGGGGGGAATCTCAGCTTGAAGTTAAAGACCGTTTTGACACCAGCACAGAGGTAGAATCAGATAAAGACAGAATCATTTAGAACAGATTAATTGAAGCATAAATCATTTAGACTGAGGAATAGATCATAGAATGTGTTCTCGAGGAAGACATTGGAAGATTGCTAATATAAATCCACACATTTTGTGATCAAACTGCTAATTCAATACTTCAAAATTCTTGTCCGGGGATAGATTCTCAAAAGAAAATAGAGGAAGGGACTCCAGCAGCAGAGAATGCAGGCCCACACAGCCCACACTGGTCTTTGCATTGTACTCAACATTCTCATATTGAGTGGCATGTGCAGCAGGGTGAAAACACAAGTTGACACAGGTTAGTTGAAAAGAGAACATACACTGTTAGAAGTCTGCCAGGCTTAATTGGATAATACAAACATTTGCCTTGGCTGCAGCTAAGCTGACACTTCTCTAGAACACCTAGTTCTCCTMACCTCAAATGAGCAAAAAGTTGTTGTTTGTTTACAATGTTACTGTCTAAAAAGCAGTGAGCTGCACAGACGGTCATTAAAAGTGAGCAGATTATGCAYTGTAACTTTATTCTCCCCATAAATCATAAATCATAACGAATATAAAGTAACTGCTTTTTCCTTCCAGATCACACCCAGTACCAGGTGTCTGCATGCGCCTGCTATGTTGTGTTGAAACCCAGCAATTAAACCACTGAAGAGAGAGCCTGTAAACAAGTATTAATATATTTTTTATGTTTATTAATTTGATGTGACAACTACCAAACTGATTATAACATAATTCGTCTATCATATATCCTAATGCAAYAATTCTCAGAGTTTTGGTGTTGTGGTGAAGACATCCATGTAATATTTGTACTTTAACGTGTGATTGGTGTGGAGTAGTMTAGTCAGTGACGGTAACAGTGTCAGCTCATGATCTCATGAAGGGACTGGAGGACTGACGGCTCAGCAGACTGTCACCTACCTCACCAGGACTTACTCTGTCTTCTCCTCTTACCCTAATCACACTTGATGTTCTTCAAGTTAGGAAGCAGTCAGGTCGAAGTTCTGCTGACAACAGTCATGATCAGAATGAACTATAATTTACTTAATTTGGAATAAGAATATGSGTTCATGCCAATAAAAAAAAGTTACGAAAAAGGGGAGATATATCACAAAGTGATACCAGGAAAACAAGCTAGTTCTGAAAGTTTGGGAGTTGATTTCAGAAATTCRGCACCATGGACAGAGTCCACTTCTCCTATGCTGTAACTTCAGGACCATGGAGAACACCACAACAGTTCATACTATACTATAGCTCATTATATGCCATTTAGAAGAAGACGCTTTTTACCAAAGCGACTTAGTCATGCATTCATTCAGCATCACAGGCAGAGATTACAGCTCAGGTCAGAGTGAAGGAACTGCCATACACTGGCAATCACACACCTGCAGGGACTTCAATAAAGAGTGTATTCAGCAAGCGAAGGAGAGTTGTAAGGTGCAGAGCAACATAGTGGAGTGTGTAATTTTGGTCACTCCATCTTTGCACACTTTCTGTCCTTCCTCTCTTTCCGGCCTTCCCTATCTACTTTCAAACCAGGCTGATAACTTACTGATGATAWGGTCTCACTGTGAAACTGCAGTCTTCGTCTGAAATCATCTCTCACACCTCCACATGACTCTCACTCTGCCTTCATCCACAGAGACCGGTGGACTTTCATCTCCCAGATATCGCACTGCCAAGAGATAAACAAATGATTAAAAAAACACCCTGCTGYATCCCAGATCAGAATAATTAGGCCATGTTTTGGTATAATAAAGTAATTAATCATATACATCCCTGGGACTCCCGTCCCAATCACACCGCCCTCCATAATCTCCATCTCCTCTCGTCGTCAATAGTTTTGCACTGATAGTCTTGCATCCTGCAGAGGTTCTTATTAATCCTCATTAGCAATCTCTCACTGATATTAATGCCTATTTCAGAGACCTACCAGCAGTGCTGACTCATGCAGAGCCACTGGATTATGAATGTGCAGGGTTTATCTTTAAGTGGAGTGCTGCTGGGTTTGGTCCAGGGGGGTAGTGCTGTTCGTTCTGAGCAGTGAGTGTTGTAGTGGTAAAAAAAAAAATGGTGGRGAAACTATAAACTCCAGTGAGTGATGAACAATCACCAATATAAATCAAAACATATGGCATTTTCAAGAGCTGTTTGTTTGATTGCAAAAATTCTCTTTTTTAAAGTGTAGGTGTTGCTTTACTGTCCAAATGCTTGGATAGCCTCTGTCTGCTTGCTTCCCCCCTCTCTCTCTGTCTCCTCTGCCTCCTGCATTGCAGCCTGCCTCAGCCTCACCACTGTTTGCCTCATTACTGTCTGTCTCACTACTTTCTGTAAAGGTTTTTAAATAATATTTTTTATTGACATGAGAATTATTTTAAATTATTTTTGTATTTCACTACACTTCCTTTATTAAATAGAAAATATATGCTTATTTCATCAATAAAATATATTAAGTACACTACCTACTAACTTTTCTCTCTGYTCACTTCCTCTCTCYCTGTCTCTGTCTCCTCCTGCATTGCAGCCTGCCTCAGCCTCACCACTGCCTGCCTCACAACTGTCTGTCTCACTACGCTCTGTAAAGCAGTTAAACAATAAAAATGTTATATACTGTACATGATAATATTAATTAAATTGTCTTTATTTAAAWTCCAGGTCCCACAACCTGTCCCAACACGTAATGACATGAAAGTGCATTCTAACAGTATAAAAGGCCCTTAATCGAAAATGTAGTATGCTATATCCAATTGAAGCKAAACAAGTTATGAATGTGTTTGATAAGATTACAGATTATTTCAGGGGACACAATTTAGATMGCTGGGGACCCACATCCCCAAGTTTGGGAACCACTGTACTACTAACCTCTCTCTCTCTCTGCTTGCTTCCTCTCTCTGTGTGTYTCMTTTGCCTCCTGCATTGCAGCCTGCCACTCCAATGTCTTTCTCACTACTCTCTGTAAAGYAAAGTWATTTTGTTATGAGAATTTATAGTAGCCTATCTTTTGTTAAGATTATAGCTAGCTTAATTTCAGTCAACTGCTCCTGCTGAGGTCAGGCTCCATTTGGCGTTAGCTTCTAACTTCAAGTCAGAGCCCTTGAGCTAGCTAGCTAGCCACCTGACTGACATATCAGCAAATATACACCAGTTGTACACTCATCCTCCAAGAGTCAGAGTTTTTTGTTTGGGGGATGTTTGTTGGGTAAAAAACTGAAGAAGGCACAGTGATGCTGAAACGTGGTGGTWTTTGACCCAATAAAYTACTGGGAGGTTATACRTATGGAGTGTGCGACTCTMTTTGTTTTTATAGCTTACAGTTTATTCTCCGTTAGTCAGCACCTCTACACTAAATACTTTTCTCTGGGTGTGTGCCAGCTCATGCTTTTTATTGGGGGATGTCTGTTGACATGGCAGGAGTCGAGGGGTGGACCTTTGTCTAGTTCCCTGTAAGTTACCAGGACGTCATTGACGACCATGTCAGGACATTTWTAGGAGGTTCTCAGGACTTTCAATTTACTAGTCTTCAGAACGTTGGGTGATGGTCCCAAGTGAACGTTCTCTGGGGGATCTTTTTGTACTTCCCTGTAAGTTACCARAATGTCACYGAGGACCATGTCAGGACCTTTTTTAGGATGCTCTCAGGACTTTTATTTTAGTAGTCTTCAGGAAGTCGCATGATGGTCCCAAGAGAACGTCAATCAAACAAAAATGAGTAGTTAAGATGTCCCAGGAACGTCACGAAATGGTCACCTAAAGTGGTCTGGACCTTGTGTCACGGTCCATTAGGAACTAGACAAAACCTCCAGGGGACCGTGACACAACGCCCCAAAAATATCCTAAAAACATCATTGGGGACATTCCAGGGACAAACCAGGAACTAGACAAAACCTCCAGGGGACCATGACACAACATCCCAAGAACTTCCTATAAATGTCCTCGGGGATGTCTGTCATGGAAAATCTACTCAAGGGACACTCAAAGTCAATCTTAAATGAATCATTGTTTATTAACAGCAAGCTGGAGAGGTCACAGTCAAACTTAGATGCATAAAGTACCGGTCTGGTGTGAGCTCCACCAGGGCAGTCCCGTTAGTTCTTTTATATACTTACACAGACAAGTTATATTTGCATGATTTAGCTTATTCATTATTCATAATTAATTCATCATTAATGTTTGGTTCATGCATGTGACCGACCAATAATGGTTCATGCATGTCACAAGGCTTCTTCTCTCCAAAATGAGACCTTGAAATTGAGGTATCCTTTCGTTCTCAAAACAAGGTTCTGGGCATACTGCCAAATTGCAGACACTGATAGTGAGGATTYGTTCAATCAGTCACTTGAATGAACACAGAAATTGGTTATTAGAAAAGCACAAACATAACATTTTCCATCACACATCCCTGGTACAATCCGGGAACTACACAAAACCTCCAGGGGACCATAACACAATGTCCTGACCACTTTAGGCGACCATTTCATGACTTTCCGGGGACATCCTTAGGACTCATTTTAGTTTTGCTGTAACGGTCGTCTGTTGAAGAAGAGGTGGACCAAAGYGCARCGKGGTAAGTGTTCATGCTTTTATTTCAACTGAACACTAAATACAAAAATAACAAAGAGAAGCTACGAAACAGTCCTGTCAGGTGCAGAAACACAAAACAGAAAATAACTACCCACAAAAACCATGTGGGAAAAAGCTACCTAAGTATAGTTCTCAATCAGAGACAACGATAGACAGCTGCCTCTGATTGAGAACCACACCCGGCCAAACAACAAAGAAATACAAAACATAGAAAATTAACATAGAATGCCCACCCAAATCACACCCTGACCAAACCAAAATAGAGACATAAAAAGCTCTCTACGGTCAGGGCGTGACATTTGCAGGGTAAATATTGATATAAAGTGTGATGAATTTTTCCGGTTGTTCTGTAGAAACAATTATTGGTTAATAAAGGCTAATAATATAGGCTAATAAGCAGAAGTTATATAGTAAAGCAATTGTACACGAGAGGGGGCGTGCTAAACTACTTTTTTAGCATGGCTGTGCTGCGGTCATAGGTACGAGGCGTAGCTAAGTATTATACAATGGGTGGGTCTAATCCTAAATGCTGATTGGTTAAAACTGCATGTCAGTGTCTATTCCACAAGTTACCACTGGCTAAATTTGGCAGCTGTGGAGAAAGAGGAGCAATTATGATAGAGGAAACCAAGTATAGATTTATGTGCTGAGAGAAGGACAGTGTACCGTCTAGCAATACTCCAACGCACTTGTATGAGGTGACTACTTCAAGTTCTAAACGATTAGAGATAGTAATCACAGGGGAGAGAGGCATTCTTCTTACCAAACCACATGACCTTTGTTTTGGATGTGTTCAGAACAAGGTTAAGGGCAGAGAAAGACTGTTGGACCGAAGATAGCTTTGTTGCTGTTTGAATATATATATTTTTWAACCCATTACAGTCTAAACCCTGTCTAAACCGGGGGGGATTCTACTAAGCTATATGGAATTGTTTTTGGAAAGTCATGGCAAGGATAAAATAGCTATTTAATTTTGAATTGTATGACCCCTTGARGTATCAAAACAATATATAAAGAAATAATTTGATGAAACATTGATTTTGGCCTTACTGTTATTARCCCATACAAATGCATTGAATAACAGATTAACTACATGGAACAACAGATATTCCCAACAAAAAATCGAATGGAAGTTTGTTCTGAAGTGTCTGTCCTATATCTGAGAGATATAAGAAAGATTTTACATGTATTTAACCCCTTATTTTGGGCACTAAACTATCTCTATATATACTTCCATTCATTGTTTTTTATATAGGTGTGTGTTTGTGTGTGTGTCTGTGTATGCAACAGTGTTATGTGTGTCTTGATTATTGTTCACTTTTTACAATCATATTCTCTAATCCCCAGGTTGGAACCAATGTGGCTGAATATCTCCGCTGGGAAACCAAAAGAACAAGAGTCCCGAACCCTTTGCTCTGACTCTCGGAAACAATCACCTCTACTCCATGGCATTATGTTTTGTTGTTGTTTTACATAAATTCATGTTGAAAATTGATACCTGGTAAGCAGTGGTGTAGTGGAGGGTATACACAGTTATACGCCGTATACCCACTTATTTTTCAGTGGCCTTTGCGTATACTCACTTCTTAATCCCCACGGTGCGTATCAAAGTAGTGTAGTGGAGGTATATGCCGTATCAATGAATAAGGCTGATGGAACTTAAAATGTTGATAAACTATTATTTCTTCACATTTTAGGCATACCAATGTGCAGATGGGGGTAGGCTTATACACGTGAATGTTCCAAAATGCAATTTGCGGGAAAACACCATTCTAAAATGCGCACTGCACATGCGAGTGGTCATGGAAAGAGATAGAAATATCCATTTGAAATTTAAAAAGAGGGGAGATCTAAAGATGCAACAACTATCATGGGTTGCTAATATGATCAGGATAATGCCTTTGGCTGTTAGACATTGAAAGAAAGTTGAAAGAAAACCATTAGAACAGGTGAACGCATATGAGGAAGTCTTAATACAATAATTGCCTCTATGGTGGGATTTTGTCTGTAAGGCTACTTTGAAGCAAGGTAAGACATGCCTCATAATATGAGATAAAACGTCTGTAACGCTCGTCCTCCTGCTCTTCTCAGGAGGAGTARTAGGAAGGATCGGAGGACCAAGATGCAGCRTGGTGAGTATTCATTTTAATAAGAATACTTAAACAACGAACAAAACAATAAACCGACAAACGAACGAAAACGTAACAGTCCCGTATAGTGAACACAAACACAGGAACAGGAACAATCACCCACAACCCACAAAGACAAAACAGGCTACCTAAATATGGCTCCCAATCAGAGACAACAACTAACACCTGCCTCTGATTGAGAACCATATCAGGCCAAACACATAGAAACAGACAAACTAGACATACAACATAGAATGCCCACTCATATCACACCCTGACCAAACAAAACATAGAAACATACAACGCAAACTATGGTCAGGGCGTGACAGTACCCCCCTCCCCCCCAAGGTGCGGACTCTGGCCTCAAAACCTAAACCTATAGGGGAGGGTCTGGGTGGGCATCTGTCCGCGGTGGCGGCTCTGGCGCGGGACGTGGACCCCAATCCACCATCGTCATTACCCGCTTCAGTAGCCTCTTCAGAGCGGCGACCCTCGCCGCCGACCTTGGACTGGGAACCCTAATAAAGGGCCCCACTGGACTGAGGAGCGCCTCTGGACTGAAGGGCGCCTCCGGACTGAGGGGCAGCTCCGGACGGAGGGGCAGCTCCGGACTGAAGGGCAGCTCCGAACTGAGGGGCAGCTCCGACCTGAGGGGCTGTTCCGGACTGAAGGGCTGCTCCGGACTGAAGGGCAGCTCCGGACTGAAGGGCAGCTCCTGACTGAAGGGCAGCTCCTGACTGAAGGGCAGCTCAGGCGGCTCAGGCGCCTCTGGACTGAAGGGCGGCTCAGGCGCCTCTGGACTAAAAGGCGACTCAGGAGCCTCTGGACTGAAGGGCGGCTCAGGCGCCTCTGGACTGAAGGGCGGCTCAGGCGCCTCTGGACTGAAGAACGGCTCAGGTGGCTCCTGACTGAAGGGCGGCTCAGGCGGCTCTCATGAGTTCTTTTTTTTCTGTTTTCCACATAATTTTTTTGAGTTTTGGAGGTTTTAAATTTAAACAGGTATACTCAGAGACAAGATATTGGCAATTAAGGCTTTGTGCATACACCTGTATTTGTGTAGTTTCTCCCTTCTTCTCCTGCGTCGCTCTTGTCAGTTTGGTGGGGAGCATTTGCACCGCTGTTTCAGGTCTCTCCAGAGATGGGTTCAAGTCCGGGCTCTGGCTGGGCCACTCAAGGACATTCAGAAACTTGTTCCGAAGCAACTCCTGCATTGTCTTGGCTGTGTGCTTAGGGTCGTTGTCCTGTGAAAAGGTGAACCTTTCGCCCCAGTCTGAGGTTGCCTGAGCGCCTCTGGAGCAGGTTTTATCAAGGATTCTCTGTTACTTTTTGCTCCGTTCATCTTTGCCTTGATCATGACTGGTCTCACGTCCCTGCCGTTGAAAAACACATGCTGCTACCACCGTGCTTCACCGTAGGGATGGTGCCAGTTTTCCAACAGATTGTGACGCTTGGCATTCAGGCAAAGAGTTGAATTTAGTTTCATCAGACCAGATAATCTTGTTTCTCATGGTCTAATAGTTTTAGGTACCTTTTGTCAAACTCCAAGTGGACTGTCAAGTGCCTTTTACTGAGGAGTGACTTCTGTCTGGCCACTTTCACATAAAGGCCTGATTGGTGGAGTGCTGTAGAGATGGTTGTCCTTCTGGAAGGTTCTTCCATCTCCACAGAGAAGCTCTAGAGCTCTGTCAGCGGACCATCGGGTTCTTGGTCACCTCCCTGACCAAGGCCCTTCTCCCCCGATTGCTCAGTTTGGCAGGGCTTCTTCCATTTAAGAATGATGGAGGCCACTGTGTTCTTGGGGAACTTCGATGCTGCAGAAATGTTTGGTACCCTTCCCCAGATCTTTCCCTCAACACAATCCAGTCTCAAAGCTCTATGGACAATTCCTTTGACCTCATGGCTTGGTTTTTGCTTTGACATGCACTGTCAACTGTGGGACCTTATATAGACAGGTGTGTGCCTTTCCTTTTGCTGTTTAACACTTTTTTGGTTACTACATAATCTCATGTGTGTTATTTCACAGTTTTCTTGTCTTCACTATTATTATTAATAAGGTTTTGGGAAAGTATTTCTGTCAACCCACAAGATAGTTTTCACTTCAACTGCTAGTGATGGGCATTCTGAGTCCGTTCACCTAAAAGTGCCGTTCATTTTGCTCTGAAACTCCCTTTGTTCAGTAATGCTTAGATATTGAACTAGACCATGAAAACATTGTAAATTAAAGCCGAAAACGTTGCTTATCTCGGATTGTGAAATATGAGCTCAAATACATTTTTAGTTGACCAAATTATTAGATGGCCTGCAAAAAAAATTAACACAAAGTTTAATGCACTGAAAAGATTAGTGTGGACCAGAATGAGGCTCTCTCCTCACTATATTGTTCGGCTCTTTCACATATGCGATTCACCAAAATAAGAGCTGTTCAAAAATAACAATTTGTTTGTGAATGACCCATCACTACTGTCTACACGGAGTGATAGACAAACGCCGCACCACACAGACAGAAAGGGGCAATATTGCCTGAAAATCGGGATAATTTCAATGTTGCGCTGCTTAGATAGTAGCTGTGAGCTTGTGGTGTCTGATACTTGTGAGATTTGTTTCTGACAGTTTGCGGTGAAACACGTGAAAATGTAATGTACATTCAGC
>NW_019943698.1:81049-97777 GCF_002910315.2 Salvelinus sp. IW2-2015 | reverse complement strand
TCAGGCGACAGACGGGCGCTCAGGCAGCTCAGGACAGACGGGCGGATCAGGCGGCTCAGGACAGACGGGCGGCTCAGGCGGCTCCAAAGTACAGACGGGCGGCTCAGGCGGCGCTGGACAGGAGGGCGGCTCAGGCCTGCCGAGGCGCACTGTAGGCCTGGTGCGTGGTGCTGGACTGGTGGTACCGGGCTGGGACACGCACCTCAGGGCGAGTGCGGAGAGAAGGAACAGGGCATAGACCTGGAGGCACCTGTAGGCCTGGCGTGGCGACTGGTGGTACGGCTGGACAGACCTCGGATGCAGGAGGAGGAACAGGCATACGGACCCTGGAGCGCACTGTAGGCCTGGTGCGTGTGCTGGAATGGTGTGTGCTGGAACTGGAGGCCTGGTCATGGAGGAGGCACCGGATAGACCGGACCGTGGAGGCGCACTGCAGGTCTCGAGACCGAGCCTGCCCAACCCTACCTGGCTGAATGCTCCCCGTAGCCATGCCAGTGCGGCGAGGTGGAATAGGCCGCACTGGGCTGTGCTGGCGAACCGGGGACACCATGCGTAGGGCTGGTGCCATGTACCCCGGCCCAGGACGCACTGAGCCAGATGCATAGAGCCGGCTTCATGGCACCTGGCTCGATGCCCACTCTAGCCCGGCCGATACGAGGCGCTGCTATGTACCGCACCGGGCTATGACACCGTACTGGAGCCACCAAGTGCTCTCCGCATAACACGGTGCCTGCCGGACCCTCTCTCTCCACGGTAAGCACGGGGAGTTGGCTCAGGTCTCCTACCTGACTTAACCACACTCCCCGTGTGCCACCACCATACATTTTTGGGGCTGCCTCTCGGGCTTCCACCGGCGCTGCCGTGCATGCCTCCGTCATACATCGGCCTCTCGAGTTCGCTGGCCTCCAGCTCTGCTTTGGGGCGGCGATAATCACCAGCCTGAGCCAAGGTCCTTCTCCATTTAATAAATCTCCTCCCATGTCCAGGAGTCCTGAGATTTCGGCGACAGCTGCTGCTGGCTTGCTGCCCGATACCACGCTGCTTGGTCCGGTTGTGGTGGGTGATTCTGTTAACGCTCGTCCTCCTCCTCTCTGAGGAGGAGTAGTAGGAAGGATCGAGGACCAAGATGCAGCGAGGGGGTGGTGAGTATTCATTTTAATAAGAATACTTAAACACGAACAAAACACATAAACTGACAAATGAACGAAAACGTAACAGTCCCGTATAGTGAACACAAACACAGGAACACAGGAACAGGAACAATCACCCACAACCCACAAAGACAAAACAGGCTACCTAAATATGGCTCCCAATCAGAGACAACG
This sequence comes from Salvelinus sp. IW2-2015, assembly GCF_002910315.2. NCBI lineage: Eukaryota > Metazoa > Chordata > Actinopteri > Salmoniformes > Salmonidae > Salvelinus > Salvelinus sp. IW2-2015. The sequence continues at coordinate 96,452 of NW_019943698.1, read as the reverse complement.
ACTAACAACTGCCTCTGATTGAGAACCATATCAGGCCAAACACATAGAAAACAGACAAAACTAGACATACAACATAGAATGCCCACTCATATCACACTTGACCAAACAAAACATAGAAACATACAACGCAAACTATGGTCAGGGCGTGACAACGTCCAGATTCAAACACTTAAGAAACAGGACAAATATAGCGATGCTAATGATAGGCCTAAACATCTTCTGGTAGATGAAAAGGCTTTCCCAAAAACCTTCTCAATTAAACATTAACAAGCTACAAAGTAGCCTACAGTGCTTTAGGAAAGTTTTCAGACCCCTTGACTTTTTCCAATTTTTTTTAGGTTACTACCTTATTCTAAATTGATTAAATTGTTTTTCCCTCATCAATTTTCACACAATACCCCATAATGACAAAGCAAAAAACAGGTTTTTAGACATTTTTGAAATGTACTTAAAAACCCCAGAAATATCACATTTATATAAGTATTCAGACACTTTAGTCAGTACTTTGTTGAAAGCACCTTTGGCAATAATTACAGCCTCGAGTCTTTCTTGGTATGACGCCACAGCTTGGCACACCTGTATTTTGTGTAGTTCTTCTCCCGTTCTTCTCCTCTCGTCAGTTTGGTGGGGAGCATTTGCACCGCTGTTTCAGGTCTCTCCAGAGATGGGTTCAAGTCCGGGCTCTGGCTGGGCCACTCAAGGACATTCAGAAACTTGTTCCGAAGCAACTCCTGCATTGTCTTGGCTGTGTGCTTAGGGTCGTTGTCCTGTGGGAAGGTGAACCTTCCGCCCCAGTCTGAGGTCTGCGCTCAGAGCGCCTCTGGAGCAGGTTTTATCAAGATCTTTCATCAAGGATCTTTGTTACTTTGCTCCGTTCATCTTTGCCTTGATCATGACTGGTCTCCCAGTCCCTGCCCGTTGAAAAACACATGCTGCTACCACGTGCTTCACCGTAGGGATGGTGCCAGTTTTCCAACAGATTGTGACGCTTGGCATTCAGGCAAAGAGTTGATTGTTTGATGAGCCACTCATAGGTGGTCTGTAATGCGGTGTAGCCTACTTTTAGATACACCATCCCAGCAGTGCAAAAACACGGGAAGGAAGTACATTTTCTTTGAAATATAACTTTGCCCTGTGCTTCTCCGAGCATGCTCTTCGTTTAGCCTAGGCTTATAGCCTATAGCCTATATTTATTTATTTTTTATTTGTATTTTTTTGCCTATAGCCTATAGTATAGGCCAGCCTTTCTCATACTTTTTTTGTGCCAGGGACAGCCCATAGGTTTCAAGGTGTTTTCAACAGCCAGTCTGTTGCTATATTTCGATTTTGTTGCAGCGAGAGAGGAACTGGTCTCACATAAATAGGTAGAATGAAAGGGGATTAACTCTGCCATCTACCAGTTGCCGATTTTCTCTGTAGCTGAACTGCCAGAATGTGGACAGGCGCATCTCATTAAAATTAGCTTGCAGGCCTTGGTCACAGAAAAGCTCCAATAGTTTATCATCAAGAACCGGTGACAAGCTGTGAGTCTCTTAAGTGCTGGTGAACGGATTACGCATCCACTGCTTTACCGGGCTTGGATCAGATTGTGAGGGGAAGTAACCATCGAATTTGGGCAGAGTTTTGCTCAGATGTGACCCCGTCAATCCACACATGTGATCCATGTCTACATTAACCACGTCAGCCAGAGTTGAGAATAGGGGGCACATATCAAAAATGCCTCTTTCCACTCGGTCTCTCCAGATGCCCAGCTTTTTCTTGAAAGTGGCAATTTTGTGGTTTGCTCTGAAAATGTCACATGCATGGATAGGTTGAGCAGCAGTCTTGTTGGTAGGCCTATAGATCCCTATCCAACTGTCCCATCGTAATCCATGTCCCATTATGTACTAGTTCAGAACACAGAATATTTCACCTGCCATTGTATTCTGAAGCAACTCTTTTCAACAAGGACATTCTTAATATACGCAGCCAATATATACAAGAAGCGGCATTTATAATCTCAGTCGTGTCATCTAATTCGATTGAAAACCAATTTGATGTGCAGGCTCTGTCTAAAACCTGCATGTGATTCAATATCATCTGCCATATCCTGGATTCTACGCGTGACAGTGTCATTGGAAAGTGGATTTCACTGACATCCGTAGCAGCAGTTGGTCCTAAAACCTYTCGGCAAGCATCCACGACCGAGGGCATGGCCAGCTTTTCAACTATGGTGAAAGGAGCCTGGCACTTGTAAATGTTATAAGAGAGTAAGTGTGAAGCATTGTATGTGAAATTATTGTTCAGCATTTTTGTTTGGTTGGTCAYCTYTTATTTGTAAAAAATAATAATCTAGTTTATCCTTGAGATGTGGATGGTTTGTTTCTAAATGTCTGCGTATTTTCGATGGCTTCATAGCGTCATTGCTGAGGCAAGTCTGACAAGTCTGACATATCACGTTTTAGACCGGTTTTGCGGGCAGTTTATTTGAAAACAAATTCCTGGGAGATTGAGAGAGTGTGACAGGCTGCGCACGCGGGGCCAGTTTGGGTGTGTGTGTGTGTGTTTGATAGCTAATGTAGTCATGCACACAATTGTTGAACCACTGCGTCATAGTTCAGTGCTTTGCGCAAGTAGGCCTACAGAAGTGTTTATTCGGTGAAATATGCCGCAGCCCACAAAAAAAGAAATAATATTCAAGACAAATTATTCTGTAAAGACCGGCAACATTCTCTAACTGACATGCGCCAGCTGCCACCGTACCAGTTTGAGAAAGGCTGAGATAGGCTATGGATAATGTTTTGAACCACCACTAGCACACTTGAATTGCACCCAGCAGAAGAGATCAGGATGAGGGGCATCATTTTGCCACACTTGGAAATACTATATAAGAACTCATTCTCAACCCTGAAGCAATAGACATTTCATCGATTACAAATTACATGACCCTCCCTGGCTAGATAAAAAAATTAAGTCTACTGAAACTTCCCCCTGACTGAAATTGGAAAAAGCATGACCCCTTCCCCAATTCTCCGGGTAACTATTGTGGATATTTCAACCTCTTCCTAACCAGCCCAAGTGAAAGATCCAGGCTGATAGAGTCAAGTTCCTAAGGTTCAAGACAGGTGCTGTTCTTGAGAGACCCAAGAACTTGACAGGAACCAACACTTCCCCTACGAGGACTACTCGGAAGCTGTGCGCCAGAGGCCGGAAAGAACTATTAGCCATGAAAAGTCCAGGAGATGTGGGAACATTGCTTACATCTGCAATGACAGGCTAATGGTCCACCCTCCCAAAAGCCGGGAGAGGTGAGGAGAGCTTAGCATTCGGCGTCACATCTCTCTCACCACACACACACAACACACACCCACATGCACACGCACACGCACACACGCACTAAACGCACTCCACAAAGCCTGATTGGACTGACTGCTATAGCGCCGAGAAACAATGATTTTTATTCTTCTCCATATTACCCAGGAAAGATAAAAAATAGCCCATATTAATAAAACACTGAGTATATCAAACATTACGATCACCTTCCAATATTGATTGGCACTCCCACCCCTTTGCTCTCAGAAACAGCCTCCAATTCTCGGCGGCGCCTGCGACTCACAAGGTGTTCAACATGCTGCCCATGTTGACTCCAATGCTTCCCACCCAATTGCGTAAATTGGCTGATTGTCCTCTGGGTGGGGACAATTCTGATACACACGGGAAACTGTGAGCTGAAAAATCCAGCAGCTTGCAGTATCTCGACACAAACCGGTGCACCTGGTAACTGTACCTACTACCATACCCGTTCAAAGGCACCTACATTTTCGTCTTACCCATTCACCGCTACTGAATGGACACATACACAATCCATGTCTTCAATGTCTCCAAGGCTGAAAAAATCCTTCTTTAACCATGTCTTTCTCCCCGTCATCTACATGATTGTATGAATTAACAAGTGACATCAATAAGGATCATACTTCACCTGGATCCCCTGTCAATCTATGTCATGAAAGAGTAGATTTTCTTAATGTTTTTCATTACTCAGTGTAGTGGAGCCTTAGAGAATAACTTTATGAAATTTTCAAGAAAACTTTGCTAACCATCTCTGATACTAACATTCACTAATATCTACGCATTTCTAGAACTTAACTTTAAATTCCTTTGCATATACAGCAGTTAGAAAAATACAAGGATAAGTAAACATCTACAGAAAGATATAAATGCGTATTGAGGAGGTTTATATTATATATATTCAGAGACATTAATCCCTGTAATGCTTAAGAAGATACGTCACTCGTCAAGTGTATGTATAGGTGCTACGTGTCGATGAACGGTTCACCTGATATCTTAAAGTTGTATTCTTTGGCGTGTTGCCTAGAGCCACCCAAAGTGCTAACAATCATATCTAAAATAATTGTCGTGATATCTAATATAGAGAGTTATATATATTATATATATAATTCTGTTCTGAAGTAGCCGTTAGTATATACTGCCACTCCTAATGGTCATATATTTAATCTGAGTCTCGAGGAAGTGTGTTGTCTTCAGGCCTGCCGAGTGAAAAGCCAAATCAATTCCGCTACCAATGAAGTGTAAAGCATGACTTTACTGGTTCTAACAGCAGACCTATCAACCTTTAGCGGCCAGCTCTTAGCAAAAACTGCTTGAAATTGACCAAAAAACACATGCTACCTTTCATCGTGTAAAACAAATGGACAACAGACTTTCAGCGATGCTTATAGAAAGGCAGCTCAACATGACTGCACCTGACACAAAAGACTGCATGATTGTCTGAAAGAAAATTATAATAATAAAGATTGTGGAGCTTACTGTTAGATTTCATTGCAGCCATGATATATCGACCCATCCCAACCATAAGTTTATTTCCGGCAAGCCCAAAAATCGCATAGTCTTTTTATCTTTGTCAACCTCGCCATAATTGTGGATTCAGAGCTATCTACTATAATTAGAACTCAGAGGGTTTTCTTTAATGGAGCTTTCTAATGTCAAACATGTAGGTGGTGTACCGGCAGGGCAGCTCCTAGGCCCTCTACTCTTTTTCTATTTCTGCCACTGGCTTGTGACATAAAAAACCTGTGTGTCCATTGATGGCTATGACTCAACCATATACAGTGGGGCAAAAAAAACGTATTTACGTCAGCCACCAATTGCTGATGTTCATCCCACTTAAAAAGATGAGAGACGGCCTGAATTTTCATCAATAGGTACACTTCAAACTTATGACAGACAAAATGAGAAAGAAAACCAGAAAATACACCATTGGTAGGATTTTTAATGAATTTATTTGCAAATTATGGTGGAAAATAATTTTGGTCACCTACAAAACAAGCCAACATTTCTGGCTCTCACAGACCTGTAACTTCTTTTAAGAGGCCCCTTCCTCCAACTACGTGATACCTGTATTAATGACACACCTGTTTGAACTGTTCATCAGTATAAAAGACACCTGTACCACAACCTCAAAACAGTCACACTCCAAACTCCACTATGGCCAAGACCAAAAGAGCTGTCAAAGGACACCAGAAACAAATTGTAAGACCTGCACCAGGCTGGGAAGACTGAAATCTGCAATAGTAAGCCAGCTTGTTTGAAGAAATCAACTGTGGCAAGCCATTATTAGAAATGGAAAGACATACAAGACCACTGAGAATCTCCCTCGATCTGGGGCTCCACGCAAAATTCTACCCCCGTGGGGTCAAAATGATCACAAGAACGGTGAGCAAAAATCCCAGAACCACACGGAGGGACCTAGAATGACCTGCAGAGAGCTGGGACCAAAAGTAACAAAGCCTACCATCATAACACACTACGCCGCCAGGACTCAAATCCTGCAGTGCCAGACGTGTCCCCTGTTAAACCAGTACATGTCCAGGCCCGTCTGAAGATTTGCTAGAGAGCATTTGGATGATCCAGAAAGAAAGATTGGGAGAATATCATATCGGTCAGATGAAACCGAAAATATAACTTTTTGGTAAAAACTTAACCGTCCGTGTTTGGAGGACAAAGGAATGCTGAGTTGCATCCAAGAAAACAGCCATACCTACTGTGAAGCATGGGGGTGTGAAAACATCATTCTTTGGCGCTGTTTTTTTCAAAAGGGACCCAGGACGACTGAGTCCGTTAAAGGACAGAATGAATGGCGGCATCCATGTATCGTGAGATTTTGATGAAAAACCTCCTTCCATCAGCAAGGGCATTGAAGACTGAAACGTGGCTGGGTCTTTCAGCATGACAATTATCCCAAACACACGCCCGGCAACGAAGGAAGTGGCTTCGTAAGAAGGCATTTCAAGGCCTGGATGGCCTAGCCAGTCTCCAGATCTCAACCCCATAGAAAATCTTTGGAGGAGTTGAAAGTCCGTGTTGCCCAGCAACAGCCCCAAAACATCACTCTCTAGAGGAGATCTGCATGGAGGAATGGGCCAAAATACCAGCAACAGTGTGTGAAAAACCTTGGTGAAGACTACAGAAAACGTTTGACCTCGTCATTGCCAACAAAGGGTATATAACACAAGTATGTAGATAAACTTTGTTATTGACCAAATACTTATTTTCCACCATAATTTGCAAATAAATTCATAAAAATCCTACAATGTGATTTTCTGGATTTTCTTTTCTCATTTTGTCTGTGCATAGTTGAGTGTACCTATGATGAAAATTACAGGCCTCTCTCATCTTTTTAAGTGGAGAAACTTGCACAATGGGCTGACTAAATACTTTTTTGCCCCATGTTACCTGTCAGCAACCCACAGCTAATGAAGTAACTGAAACCCTTAACAAGGAGTTGCAGTCAGTTTTGTGAATGGGGGCCTATTAAACTTGTCCTGAAACATCTCTAAAAACTAGAGCATTGTATTGGTACAAATCATTCGTTTAGCTCAGACCTCAGTGAATCTGGAATGAATGGTATGGCTGTTGAACAAGTTGAGGGACTAAATACTTGGTGTTACCTTAGATTGTAAACTGTCATGGTCAAAACATATAGATTTAATGTACAGATGGGAAAGTATGTCCATAATAAAGAGAGCTTCACACTCCAGAAAGCAAGTCCTGCAGCTCAGTTTGTCTTATCTTGAGTATGTCCAGCACAATGTGGTCAAGTGCTGCAAATAAATACCTAGTTCAGCTGCAGCTGGCCCTAGAACACGAGTGTCATGTCTTGCTCTCCATTGTAATCAGCTCTCTCTTGGCTACAGAGTTGAGGTGAGACTGACTGCATCACTCTTATTATAAAGAAACATTAATGTGTGTGAAAAATTCCAAAGTTGTGCACAGTCAACTTACACACAGCTCTGACAACACCACACACCACACACACACACACACACACACACACACACACACACACACACACACACACACACACACCACACACACACACCACACACACACACACACACACTTACCGCTACCAGACATGCCCACCAGGGTCTTTTCACAGTCCCCAAATCCAGAAACAATCAAGAGAACAATTATATAGAGCCATTATTGCATGGAACCCCTTCCATCTCATATAGCCTCAAATGAACAATAAAGCAACATACTACAGCACACCACCTCCTCTATTTGACCTAGATATTTGTTTGTATGTATTGATATGATCTCACTCTTGTATTCGATCTCCTTGCCTTCCTGTTCTGTCCTGTCTCTGTTGTATCGATCCATCCGTACTCACATATCTGATTGTTAGGATCTATAACAAAGACGAAGAAATACATATCATATATACTACTAGTATCCAATACAAAGGGAAGATATTCTAGACAGAATGTTGACGGGGAGAGAATGTTGCTTGTGATCCTGTGCATTTGCTTAGACAAATATTGAAGTGATTTGGCAAATGTATGCTTTCACCATTTGAGCGAACTAATGATCTCATGAGTAAGGAAGGGCTAGTTTACACCATAGCTGTAACGCTTTAATGGTCCTCTGTATAAATTATGCTTTCTGTGACGTTTTGCCTGTGAATTTGGTGTGACCTTGTAGTAATTGAAGATCGCCACTGGCTGTCTGAAAAGATACGCTCCTGTAGGGAAGTAGCATTGCTCTTTTGGTGTGTGTTGTGTAGGTGGGGAAGTGGTGATGATGGTGTGTGTGTGTGTGTGTGTGTGTGTGTGTGTGTGTGTGTGTGTGTGTGTGGTGTGTGTGTGTTGTGTGGGTGTGTGTGGTGTTGTGTGTGTTGGTGTGTGTTGTTGTGTGTCAGAGCTGTGTGTAAGTTGACTGTGCAAACAATTGGAATTTTTCAACACATTAATGTTTCTTATAAAAATAAGAAGTGATGCAGTCAGTCTCACCTCAACTCTTAGCCAAGAGAGAGCTGATTACAATGGAGAGCAAGACATGACACTCTGTTCTAAGGCCAGCTGCAGCTGAACTAGGTATTTATTTGCAGCACTTGACCACATTGCTGGACAATACTCAAGATAAGACAAACCTAGAGCCTGCAGGACTTGCTTTCTGGAGTTGAGCATCTCTTTATTATGGACATACCTTTCCCATCTGTACATTAAATCTATAATGTTTTGACCATGACAGTTTACAATCTAAGGTAACACCAAGTCATTAGTCCCCTCAACTTGTTCAACAGCCATACCATTCATTACCAGATTCAACTGAGTCTAGAGCTAAACGAATGATTTGTACCAAATACAATGCTCTTAGTTTTAGAGATTTCGAGACCAGTTTAATACTGGCCACCCATTCCAAAACTGACTGCAACTCCTTGTTAAGGTTTCATTTACTTCATTAGCTGTGGTTGCTGACAGGTACAGTGGGGCAAAAATATTTAGTCAGCCACCAATTGTGCAAGTTCTCCCACTTAAAAAAGAGAGAGGCCTGTAATTTTCATCATAGTACACTTCAACTATGACAGACAAAATGAGAAAAGAAAAATCCAGAAAATCACATTGTAGGATTTTTAATGAATTTATTTGCAAATTATGGTGGAAAAAAGTATTTGGTCAATAACAAAAGTTTATCTCAATACTTTGTATATACCCTTTGTTGGCAATGACAGAGGTCAAACGTTTTCTGTAATCTTCACAAGGTTTCACACACTGTTGCTGGTATTTTGGCCCATTCCTCCATGCAGATCTCCTCTAGAGCAGTGATGTTTTGGGGCTGTTGCTGGGAACACGGACTTTCAACTCCCTCCAAAGATTTCTATTGGGTTGAGATCTGGAGACTGGCTAGGCCACTCCAGGACCTTGAAATGCTTCTTACGAAGCCACTCCTTCGTTGCCCGGGCGTGTGTTTGGATCATTGTCATGCTGAAAGACCCAGCCACGTTTCATCTTCAATGCCCTTGCTGATGGAAGGAGGTTTTCACTCAAAATCTCACGATACATGGCCCCATTCATTCTGTCCTTTACACGATCAGTCGTCCTGCCCTTTGCAGAAAAAACAGCGCCAAAGCATGATGTTTCCACCCCCATGCTTCACAGTAGGTATGGTGTCTTTGGATGCAACTCAGCATTCTTTGTCCTCCAAACACGACGAGTTAAGTTTTTACCAAAAAAGTTATATTTTGGTTCATCTGACCATATGATATTCTCCCAATCTTCTTCTGGATCATCCAAATGCTCTCTAGCAAACTTCAGACGGGCCTGGACATGTACTGGCTTAAGCAGGGGGACACGTCTGGCACTGCAGGATTTGAGTCCCTGCGGCGTAGTGTTTACTGATGGTAGGCTTTGTTACTTTGGTCCCAGCTCTCTGCAGGTCATTTACTAGTCCCCCGTGTGGTTCTGGGATTTTTGCTCACCGTTCTTGTGATCATTTTGACCCCACGGGGTGAGATTTTGCGTGGAGCCCCAGATCGAGGAGATTATCAGTGGTCTTGTATGTCTTCCATTTCCTAATAATTGCTCCCACAGTTGATTCTTCAAACCAAGCTGCTTACCTATTGCAGATTCAGTCTTCCCAGCCTGGTGCAGGTCTACAATTTTGTTTCTGGTTCCTTTGACAGCTCTTTGGTCTTGGCCATAGTGGAGTTTGGAGTGTGACTGTTTGAGGTTGTGGACAGGTGTCTTTTATACTGATAACAAGTTCAAACAGGGCCATTAATACAGGTAACGAGTGGAGGACAGAGGAGCCTCTTAAAGAAGAAGTTACAGGTCTGTGAGAGCCAGAAATTTGCTTGTTTGTAGGTGACCAAATACTTATTTCCACCATAATTTGCAAATAAATTCATTAAAATCCTACAATGTGATTTTCTGGATTTCTTTTCTCTTTGTCTGTCATAGTTGAAGTGTACCTATGATGAAAATTACAGGCCTCTCTCATCTTTTTAAGTGGGAGAACATGCACAATGTGGCTGACTAAATACTTTTTTGCCCACTGTATATGGTTGAGTCATCAGCATACATGGACACACAGGTTTTGTTTAATGCCAGTGGCAGAAATAGAAAAGAGTAGAGGGCCAGAGAGCTGCCCTGCGGTACACCACACCCTACATGTTTGACATTAGAGAGGCTTCCATTAAAGAAAACCCTCTGAGTTCTATTATATAGATAGCTCTGAATCCACAATATGCAGAGGTTGACAAAGCCATAAAACATACATTTTCTCAAAAACAGGTTGTGGTCGATAATATCCATGGCTGCAATGAAATCTAACAGTACAGCTCCCACAATCTTATTATTATCAATTTCTTTCAACCAATCATCAGTCATTTGTGTCAGTGCAGTACATGTTGAGTGCCCTTCTCTATAAGCATGCTGAAAGTCTGTTGTCAATTTGTTTACAGAGAAAGAGCATTGTATTTGGTCAATTCCAACAGTTTGCTAAGAGCTGGCAGCAAGTTGATAGGTCTGCTGTTAGAACCAGTAAAGTCTGCTTTACCACTCTTGGGTAGCGGAATGACTTTGGCTTCACTCCAGGCCTGAAGACAAACAACTTCCTCGAGACTCAGATTAAATATATGACATATAGGAGTGGCCATAGATACAGCTTCAGAACAAATAATATAATAATATATATAATCTATAAATAATATCACACACATTATTTAGATACTGATTTAGCACTTGGTGGCCTATAGCAACACCCAAAAGAATACACTTTAGATATGCAGGTGAACCTTCAACCGTAGCACTTCAATAACACTTGACATGAGATCTCCTCTAAGCATTACAGGGATAGTCTCTGAATATATATATATAACAACACCTCCCTCATAAGCATTATATCTCTTCTAGATGTTATATCCTTGTATTTTACTGCTGTATCATCAAAGGAATTATACAAGTAAGTCTCAGAAATGGCTAATATATGAATGTTATCAGATGTTAGCAAGTTTTTGATTTCATAAACGTTATTTCAAGGCTACATACACTGAGTATGTAAAACATTAAGAAAAATCTACTCTTTCCATGACATAGATTGACCAGGGGAATCCAGGTGAAAGCTATGATCCTTTATTGATGTCACTTGTTAAATTCATATCAATCAGTGTAGATGAAGGGGAGAAGACAGGTTAAAGAAGGATTTTTAAGCCTTGAGACAATTGAGACATGGATTGTGTATGTGTTCCATTCAGAGGGTGAATGGGGAAGACAAAAAATGTAGGTGCCTTTGAACGGGGTATGGTAGTAGGTACAGTACCAGGTGCACCGGTTTGTGTCAAGAACTGCAACGCTGCTGGATTTTTCACGCTCAACAGTTTCCCGTGTGTATCAAGAATGGTCCACCACCAGAGGACATCCAGCCAATTTACGCAATTGTGGGAAGCATTGGAGTCAACATGGGCCACGCATTTGACACCTTGTAGAGTCCAGGCGCCGACGAATTGAGGCTGTTCTGAGAGCAAAGGGTGGAGTGCCAATCAATATTAGGAAGGTGATCGTAATGTTTGATATACTCAGTGTTTATTAATATGGGCTATTTTTTACCTTTCCTGGGTAATATGGAGAAGAAAAAAAATAAATTGTTCGGCTAATAGAGTCAGTCAATCAGGCACTTGTGAGTGCCGTTAGTGCGTGTGTGCGTGTGCGTGTGCATGTGGGTGTTGTGTGTGTGTGGTGTGTGAGAGAGATGTGACGCCGAAGCTAAGCTCCTCACCTCTCCCAGGCTTTTGGAGAGGTGGACAATTAGCCTGTCATTGCAGATGTAAGCAATGTCCCACACTCTCTGGCAGCTTTCATGGCTAGGATAAGTTCTTTCCGCCTCTGGCGCACAGCTTCCGAGTAGTCCTCGTAGAGGAAATGTTGGTTCCTGTCAAGTTCTTGGGTCTCTCAAGAACAGCCACCTGGTCCTTGAACCTTAGGAACTTGACTCCTATCAGCCTGGATCTTTCACTTGGCTGGTTAGGAAGAGGTTGAAATATCCACAATAGTTACCCGAGGAAAATGGGAAGGGTCATGCTTTTTCAATTTCAGTCAAGGGGAAGGTTTAGTAGTTACTTAATTTTTTACTAGACCAGGGAGGGTCATGTAATTTGTAATCGATGAAATGTCATATTGCTCAGGTTTGAGAATGAGTTGCTTATTATAGTATCTCAAGTGTGCCAAATGATGCCCCTCATCCCTGATTCTCTGCTGGCGTGCAATATCAAGTTGCCTAGTGTGGTCCAAAAACATTATCCATAGCCTACTATCAGCCTTTCTCAAACCCTGGTCGGTGGACTGGCGCATGTCAGTAGAGAAATGCTTGCCGGTCTACAGAATATTGTCTTGAATATTATTTTATTTTTTGTGGGCTGCGGCATATTTCACCCGAATAAACACTTTCTGTAGGCCTACTTGCGCAAAGCACTGAACTATGCACGCAGTGGTAAACAAATTGTGTTGCCATGACTACATTAGCTATACCAAACACACACACACACACACAAACTGGCCCTGCTGCGCAGCCTGTACACTCTCTCAATCTCCCAGGATTTGTTTCAAATAACAGCTGCCCGCCAAAACCGGTCTACGTGATATGTCAGACTTGTCAGACTTGCCTCAGCAATGACGCTTATGAAGCCATCGAAAATACGCAGACATTTAGAAACAAACCATCCACATCTCAAGGATAAACTAGATTATTATTTTTTACAAATAAGAGATGACCAACCAAACAAAATGCTGAACAATAATTTCACATACAATGCTTCACACTTACTCTCTTATAACATTTACAAGTGCCAGGCTCCTTTCACCATAGTTGAAAAGCTGGCCATGCCCTCGGTCGTGGATGCTTGCCGAGAGGTTTTAGGACCAACTGCTGCTACGGATATCAGTGAAATCCACTTTCCAATGACACTGTCACGCGTAGAATCCAGGATATGGCAGATGATATTGAATCACATGCAGGTTTTAGACAGAGCCTGCACATCAAATTGGTTTTCAATCGAATTAGATGACACGACTGAGATTATAAATGCCGCTTCTTGTATATATTGGCTGCGTATATTAAGAAGTCCTTGTTGAAAAGAGTTGCTTCAGAATACAATGCAGGTGAAATATTCTGTGTTCTGAACTAGTACATAATGGGACATGGATTACGATGGGACAGTTGGATAGGGATCTATAGCTACCAACAGACTGCTGCTCAACCTATCCATGCATGTGACATTTTCAGAGCAAACCACAAAATTGCACTTCAAGAAAAAGCTGGGCATCTGGAGAGACCGAGTGGAAAGAGCATTTTCGATATGTGCCCCTATTCTCAACTCTGGCTGACGTGGTTAATGTAGACATGGATCACATGTGTGGATTGACGGGGTCACACTGAAACTCTGCCCAAATTCGATGATACTTCCCCTCACAATCTGATCCAAGCCCGGTAAAGCAGTGGATGCGTAATCATTCACCAGCACTTGAGACTTACAGCTTGTCACCGGTTCTTTGATGATAAACTATTGAGCTTTTCTGTGACCAAGGCCTGCAAGCTAATTTTAATGAGATGCGCCTGTCCACATTCTGGCAGTTCAGCTACAGAGAAAATCGGCAACTGGTAGATGCAGAGTAATCCCCTTCATTCTACCTATTTATGTGAGACCAGTTCCTCTCTTCGCTGCAAAAAATCGAAATATAGCAACAGACTGGCTGTTGAAAACACCTTGAAACCTATGGGCTGTCCCTGGCACAAAAAAAGTATGAGAAAGGCTGGCCTATACTATAGGCTATAGGCAAAAAAATACAAATAAAAAATAAATAAATATAGGCTATAGCTATAAGCCTAGGCTAAACGAAAGGCATGCTCGGAGAAGCACAGGGCAAAGTTATATTTCAAAGAAAAGTACTTCCTCCCGTGTTTTTGCACTGCTGGGATGGTGTATCTAAAAGTAGGCTACACCGCATTACAGACCACCTATGAGTGCTCATCAAACAATGCTGAATGTACATTACATTTTCACGTGTTTCACCGCAAACTGTCAGAAACAAATCTCACAAGTATCAGACACCACAGCTCACAACTACTATCTAAGCAGCGCAACATTGACATTATCCCGATTTTCAGCAATATTGCCCCTTTCTGTCTGTGTGTGCGGGCGTTTGTCTATCACTCCGTGTGTAGACAGTAGTGATGGGTCATTCACAAACAAATTGTTATTTTTGAACAGCTCTTATTTTGGTGAATCGCATATGTGAAAGAGCCGGACAATATAGTGAGGAGAGAGCCTCATTCTGGTCCACACTAATCTTTTCAGTGCATTAAACTTTGTGTTAATTTTTTTGCAGGCCATCTAATAATTTGGTCAACTAAAAATGTATTTGAGCTCATATTTCACAATCCGAGATAAGCAACGTTTTCGGCTTTAATTTACAATGTTTTCATGGTCTTAGTTCAATATCTAAGCATTACTGAACAAAGGAGTTTCAGAGCCAAATGAACGGCACTTTTAGGTGAACGGACTCAGAATGCCCATCACTAGCAGTTGAAGTGAAAACTATCTGTGGGTTGACAGAAAACTTTCCCAAAACCTTATTAATAATAATAGTGAAGACAAGAAAACTGTGAAATAACACAACATGGAATTATGTAGTAACCAAAAAAGTGTTAAACAGCAAAAAGGAAAGGCACACACCTGTCTATATAAAGTCCCACAGTTGACAGTGCATGTCAAAGCAAAAACCAAGCCATGAGGTCAAAGGAATTGTCCATAGAGTTTGAGACTGGATTGTGTTGAGGAAAGATCTGGGGAAGGGTACCGAAACATTTCTGCAGCATCGAAGTTCCCCAAGAACACAGTGGCCTCCATCATTCTTAAATGGAAGAAGCCCTGCCAAACTGAGCAATCGGGGAGAAGGGCCTTGGTCAGGGAGGTGACCAAGAACCATGGGTCCCGCTGACAGAGCTCTAAGCTTCTCTGTGGAGATGGAAGACCTTCCAGAAGGACAACCATCTCTACAGCACTCCACCAATCAGGCCTTTATGGTAAAGTGGCCAGACAGAAGTCACTCCTCAATAAAAGGCACTT
>NW_019943698.1:75547-81024 GCF_002910315.2 Salvelinus sp. IW2-2015 | reverse complement strand
TACCGTAATTCATAACTCGAGAACTATTATGCCTTACAATAACTGCTAACATTCTCTGATACTAACATTCACTCATATCTAGCCATTTCTAGAACTTACTTGTATAATTCCTTTGATGATACAGCAGTAAAAATACAAGATATAACATCTACAGAAGAGATATAAATGCTATGAGGGAGGTGTTGATATATATATATTCAGAGACATATCCCTGTAATGCTTAGAGAGATCTCCATGTCAAGTGTATGAATGTGCTACGGTGTGAAGGTTCACCTGCATATCTAAAGTGTATTCTTTGGGTGTTGCATAGGCCACCAAGTGCTAACAATCAGTATCTAAATAATGTGTGTGATATTAATATAGAGTTATATATATTATATATATATTGTTCTGAAGCTGTTTTTATGGCCACTCCTATATGTCATATATTTAATCTGAGTCTCGAGGAAGTTGTCTTCAGGCCTGGAGTGAAGCCAAAGTCATTCCGCTACCCAAGAGTGTAAAGCAGACTTTACTGGTTCTAACAGCAGACCTATCAACTTGCGCCAGCTCTTAGCAAACTGTTGGAATTGACCAAAATACAATGCTCTTTCTCTGTAAACAAATGACAACAGACTTTCAGCATGCTTATAGAAAAGGGCACTCAACATGTACTGCACTGACAACAAATGACTGATGATTGTTGAAAGAAATTGATAATAATAAGATTGTGGGAGCTGTACTGTTAGATTTCATTGCAGCCATGGATATTACGACCACAACCTGTTTTGAGAAAAATGATGTTTTATGGCTTTGTCAACCTCTGCCATATTGTGGATTCAGAGCTATCTATATAATAGAACTCAGAGGGTTTTCTTTAATGGAAGCCTCTCTAATGTCAAACATGTAGGGTGTGGTGTACCGCAGGGCAGCTCTCTAGGCCCTCTACTCTTTTTCTATTTCTGCCACTGGCTTAAACAAAACCTGTGTGTCCATGTATGCTGATGACTCAACCATATACAGTGGGGCAAAAAAGTATTTAGTCAGCCACCAATTGTGCATGTTCCCCACTTAAAAAGATGAGAGAGGCCTGTAATTTTCATCATAGGTACACTTCAACTATGACAGACAAAATGAAAAAGAAAATCCAGAAAATCACATTGTAGGATTTTTAATGAATTTATTTGCAAATTATGGTGGAAAATAAGTATTTGGTCACCTACAAACAAGCACATTTCTGGCTCTCACAGACCTGTAACTTCTTCTTTAAGAGGCTCCTCTGTCCTCCACTCGTTACTGATATAATGCACCTGTTTGAACTTTTATCAGTATAAAAGACACCTGTCCACAACCTCAAACAGTCCACTATCAAACTCCACTATGGCCAAGACCAAAGAGCTGTCAAAGGACACCAGAAACAAAATTGTAGACCGCCACCAGGCTGGGAAGACTGAATCTGCAAGGTAAGCAGCTTGGTTTGAAGAAATCAACTGTGGGAGCAATTATTAGGAAATGGAAGACATACAAGACCACTGAAATCTCCCTCGATCTGGGGCTCCACGCAAAATCTCACCCCGTGGGGTCAAAATGATCACAAGAACGGTGAGCAAAAATCCCAGAACCACACGGGGGACCTAGTAAATGACCTGCAGAGAGCTGGGACCAAAGTAACAAAGCCTACCATCAGTAACACACTACGCCGCCAGGGACTCAAATCCTGCAGTGCCAGACGTGTCCCCCTGCTTAAGCCAGTACATGTCCAGGCCCGTCTGAAGTTGCTAGAGAGCATTTGGATAGTCCAAGAAGAGATTGGGAGAATATCAATGGTCAGATGAAACCAAAATATAACTTTTGGGAAAAACTTAACGTCGTGTTTGGAGGACAAAGAATGCTGAGTTGCATCAAAGAACACCATACCTACTGTGAAGCATGGGGGAAACATCATGCTTTGGCGCTGTTTTTCTGCAAAGGGACCAGGACGACTGACCGTTAAGGACAGAATGAATGGCCATGTATCGTGAATTTTGAGTGAAAACCTCCTTCCATCAGCAAGGGCATTGAAGATGAAACGTGGCTGGGTCTTTCAGCATGACAATGATCCCAAACACACCGCCGGGCAACGAAGGAGTGGCTTCGTAAGAAGCATTTCAAGGTCCTGGAGTGGCCTAGCCAGTCTCCAGATCTCAACCCCATAGAAAATCTTTGGAGGGAGTTGAAAGTCCGTGTGCCCAGCAACAGCCCCAAAACATCACTGCTCTAGAGGAGATCTGCATGGAGGAATGGGCCAAATACCAGCAACAGTGTGTGAAAACCTTGTGAAGACTTACAGAAAACGTTTGACCTCTGTCATTGCCAACAAAGGGTATATAACAAAGTATTGAGAAAACTTTTGTTATTGACCAAATACTTATTTTCCACCATAATTTGCAAATAAATTCATTAAAAATCCTACAATGTGATTTTCTGGATTTTCTTTTCTCATTTTGTCTGTCATAGTTGAAGTGTACCATGATGAAAATTACAGGCCTCTCTCATCTTTTTAAGTGGGAGAACTTGCACAATTGTGCTGACTAAATACTTTTTTGCCCCACTGTACCTGTCAGCAACCACAGCTAATGAAGTAACTGAAACCCTTAACAAGGAGTTGCAGTCAGTTTTGGAATGGGGTGGCCAGTATTAAACTGTCCTGAACATCTCTAAAACTAAGAGCATTGTATTTGGTACAAATCATTCGTTTAGCTCAGACTCAGCTTGATCTGGTAATGAATGGTATGGCTGTTTGAACAAGTTGAGGACTAAATGACTTGGTGTTACCTTAGATTGTAAACTGTCATGGTCAAAACATATAGATTAATGTACAGATGGGAAAGGTATGTCCATAATAAAGAGATGCTCACACTCCAGAAAGCAAGTCCTGCAGCTCTAGGTTTGTCTTATCTTGAGTATTGTCCAGCAATGTGCAAGTGCTGCAAATAAATACTAGTTCAGCTGCAGCTGGCCCTAGAACAAGTGTCATGTCTTGCTCTCCATTGTAATCAGCTCTCTCTTGGCTAAGAGTTGAGGTGAGACTGACTGCATCACTTCTTATTTTTATAAGAAACATTAATGTGTGTGAAAAATTCCAAATTGTTTGCACAGTCAACCTTACACACAGCTCTGACACACACACCCACACACACAACACACACACACACACACACACACACACACACACAACACACACACACACACACAACACACACACACACACACCACACACACACACTTCAACCCTACCAGACATGCCCCAGGGGTCTTTTCACAGTCCCCAAATCCAGAACAAATTCAAGAAAGCGTACAGTATTATATAGAGCCATTATTGCATGGAACTCCCTTCCATCTCATATCTCAAATGAACAGATAAAGCAACATATACAGCACACCACCTCTCCCCTATTTGACCTAGATATTTTGTTTGTATGTATTGATATGTAGGCTATGTGTCCGTTTTAAAATGTATGTAGTTCCGTATTATGTCATATTTTATGTTTTATGTTTTTGTGTGGACTCAGGAAGAGTAGCTGCTGCTTTCGCAACAGCATAATGGGATCCTAATTAAAATACCAAATGTGACAGGTATCGGTATTGGTAAACATGAATATGAATAAAAGTTCATTTGCCAATGATCCTCCTGATAATACCTATTGATATATTAAAAACCATCAAAACCTCAACAAGATCCTCATTAGATGGTGGAGAACAACGAACAAAAATAAAGTTAACTCCCGACACTCATCACCACGACGATTCCCCTTTAGAGCTAGACCGCACAACAATGCTTCTTCATAACCACTACCCACCTAGAAGCCCTACATGCGCGTACAGTACACCAGTGACAATAAACAAACAAATATCATTTAAGATAACTGCCCACAAATCCACACCCTCACACACAAACAACATGAACCAAGATCTAATTCTAACAAAATGGACAACAAATCCATCCCCCATAAAATCCTTCACCACGATCTTCTCAGAGTAACACAGTATCACACAGCACGCTTTCTTATAAAAATGGCAAGACCTCCCCTCATGCTTTCTTTGATTCCACGATAATACCCGCCGAGTTATCGTCTACAAGCCCACGACAGAACAATGCCTCTATACAAATGACACCCAAAAGTTCACATACCTTGCGACATAACACTGCATTTCATATGGCGTAAACTAACACAAACTTCAAATAGAATAAATAGGACACTTATTTCCAATGCTTAGATTCCAAACCGACCAACGCTTGAGAGAACTACCATAATGCTAAGACATATATACATACTCCTACCCAGCAATAGCTCACTTTGGAGCTTAAATGCCAAGGAATGTGAAAAACCTGAGCTATAATACAAGTTGAAGTCGAAAGTTTACATGACCTTACAAATACATTTAAACTCAGTCTTTCAACAAGACACTTTAATCAGAGTAAAATTCCCTGTCTGACCTCATTAGTCTACCAGCTATCTCGACTCCAAACCTATCTGTATCCGATCTTCTTACAACAGCATGTGACAACGTCAGAATCACAATAAGTCGCACAGACTAGATAAGAAATGAAACTTCATTCGTCTTCGTATCTTTCTTTCAATCACAATCCAGTGGTCAGCCACGTTTACATACACTCATAGTAATTTGGTACCATTGCCTTTACATTGTTTAACTTGGGTCAAACGTTTCGGGTAGCCTTCCACAAGCTTCCCACAGTAAGCTGGGTGAATTTTGGCCCATTCYTCGTGACAGAGCTGGTGTAACTGARTCAGGTTTGTAGGCCTCCTTGCTYGCACACACTGTTCAGTTCTGCCCACAAATTTTCTATAGGATTGAGGTCAGGGCTTTGTGATGGCCACTYCAATACCTTGACTTTGTTGTCCTTAAGCCATTTTGCAACAATTTTGGAAGTATGCTTGGGATTACACAGACATGGGACAGGAGRGGAACAGCGTCAGAACCGGGTAATACAGAGACAGATATAGGGGAGGAAATAACACAGKTGATTGAGTCCAGGTRAGTGCAAATGAATCGCTGATGCGCGTGACGAGGGAAGCAGGTGTGCGTAATGATGGTGGCAGGAGTGCGCAATACAGGGCAGCCCGGCGCCCTCGAGCGCCAGGGAGGGAGAGCGGGAGCAGGCGTGACAGTTAATATTCCTTGAACATTGATCTGATGTCCAAAAGCTTTTAGGGCAACATTTCGACCTAAAAGCTTTTGGACATCAGYGCAAATTTGAAGGAATTTTATTTGAGTCAAAAACAGATACTYATGTGATAGGTAAGATATACAAAACCCTTGTAGAGAGTCTATCCAACTGACAATCTCTTAGAAACAAATATAAACTATTGGAACCAAGACTTAAAAAGAACTGATATTGGCAGGAATGTTGGAACATAATGAAAAAAATTACAGTTAATGAAAATGTACGCTTAATCCAGTATAAACTAATGTGTAGAATTGTGTAGAGACACGAT
>NW_019943698.1:68776-74968 GCF_002910315.2 Salvelinus sp. IW2-2015 | reverse complement strand
ATCCGTCTACCTGCATATTTCAAGTTATATGAAGGGCCGGTGAGATACCTAATGGGTTGGACAATATTATTTTTGTCATTAATATTGAAGAACTTATTAAATAAATACTGGAAGCCAAATGATACCCCAACATTAAGACAATCAAAGAATCAAATGCCTTATTATTTAAATATTGAAAAAATCTGTCTAGGGAAAGAAACATCAAAACACAATTTGAAGTCATRTTGGGCAGGACTTCAGCTGAATCTGGTAAATAATGATGTAGCTGTTGAGCAAGTTGAGGAGACTAAACTTCTTGGTGTCACCTTAGACTGTAATTGTCATGGTAAAGACATATTGATTCAACGGTTGTAAAGATGGGGAGAGGTCTGTCTGTGATATAWAGATGCTCAGCAGTTTTATCAAATCTTGACTATTGCCTGCAAATAAGGACCAAGAAAAGCTGCAGCTGGCCCAGAACAAAGCAGCACGTCTTGCACTTCAATGTACACCAATGGAGACTCCTCAGWGGAGGAAGGGGAGGACCGTCCTCTGTGAATTTAATCAAAAAATGTTTTTAAAACATTTAAAAAGCATAATTTTTAGATAAAACTATACTAAATATAATCACTTCACCAAATAATTGATAAAAAACACACTATTTTGCAAAAAAGGTGTACAATAGCCTCAACAGCACTCTGTAGGGTAGCACATGGTGTAGCCAGAGGACAACTATCTCCTGTCCTCCTCTGGGTACACTGACTTCAATACAAAACCTAGGAGGCTCTTGGTTCTCACCCCCTTCCATAGACTTACACAGTAATTTTGACAACTTCCGGAGGACATTCTCCAACCTATCAGAGCTCTTGCAGCATGAACTGACATGTTGTCCACCCAATCAAAGGATCAGTGGATTGTTTGACAAATTCAGTTATATTTTATCCCGTTTGTTCTGTTTGGCTTCGTATTAAACTTTCCTCACACGAGAACGTCATCGGTGGAACGTGCGAATGATCACTCACTATACGCAATAACACGTTCACAGGTCTTATAGCTTGTCCGTTGATATCCTTCTCGCTCTACTGATGCGCTCTCTCCTTTCACCTCTCTTTCGACTTGTGGACTCTTCAATGCACAACACATCGCTGCATGGACCGTGGAAAAATACCTGTCCAAGCCAACCTGCAACATAAACCTACTCGTTGTCACCGTAGCTAAAGTAAGGTCATGTCGCATGCTAATAAAGACTTAATTTTAGCAAAACCCCTACATCATCTATGCAACGAAGTATACGTTACACGTGTACCGTTAGTAGCACATTACACCGACGGTAGTGGCAATAACTAGTAAACCAAAACTTACTTGACTTTGGAAGAGGTTCAAGTGTTTTGATAGTCATAGCCAGCTAGCTACATAGCACCCGTTTGGCAGGGCTGGATGTTCAGTAGCCTAACTAATAGCTGCATTTGCGTGCTACAGTAAGTATACTGAAAGTACAAAAAAATACGATAACCTTCTCTTTCTTCATCTTTTCTATCTTTAATTAGAGAATCATAATTTGTGTCCATACACTATTTTCCTTTCTTTTCGGCTCTCAGATATATCTACTACACTACATTTACTATGCACGAAGTCCTAGCTAGCTGTATGTTATTCTTTCCGCTACTAGAAAATTCGCTATGCCTCTGTTGAGTTGTGACAACATTCATTCATGCTGCCAGAGCTATAAGTGCTGGAAATGTCCCTCCGAAGTTTACAATTACTGTGAGTCATGAAGGGAGTGAGAACCAAGAGCCTCCTGGTTGATTGTTCTCATTATTGACTCCCAGTACTGTGTTGTTGTGCCAACGAGCGCAGGACAGCGAAGTAGTCCCTCTGACGCCATGTTCATTCTCCTATGGTTAGTACTGTACACCTTTTGCTATGCAATAGTTGTTTTTTTTCAATATTGGGAATATTAATTAGATTAGAGTGCTTGTAGTTTATTCTACATACTATCTGTTATGCTTATTCTAAACAACCATTTTTTGATGAGTGTCTAATCATTCGAGGCCTATTCTCAGCACCATTCCTCTCTGAGAGTCGTCCTTGTAACTAGTACCATCACGCTGATGCGAAGTATATCGTGATGCTTTAGTTCTGGCCAGCTGACGGCTTTCTCGCCTTATTTGCATGGTCTATAATCGATGATTCATTTAAAAACGCTGAGCATCATATAAGTTCCACAAGACAATTCTGTCCCATCTTTACACGTGAGTCGATATTTTACCATGACATTCGTCTAATGACACCAGAAGTATAAGTTATCTCCTAACTTGTCAACGGCTACATCTATTTACCAATTAGCTGCAAGTCCGCCCACCTACTTCAAATTGTTGTTTGATGTTCTTCCCAATATTTCTCGATATTATCAGTTATAAGATTGATTCTGTGATTTTCTTATTTTGACTGGTGTTATTGGCTTCATATTTATTTATAAGTTCTTCAAATTTGACAAATAATTATTCGTCCAACCCTTACGTATCTTCACCGGCTCCTTCATATATTGAAATATGCAGGTAGACGAATGAAAAGTAAACTTACATTGTAAAACTCTACAGCCCAGCTTTTATCTGCCCATTAATTTTGGACTCTTTATGCCATCTCCCGAAATCTAAATCTATTTAATAATTTGTATTACCTAGGACTGATGACTCTGTAGGTGATATTTGTGAATCGTGTTCTTGACATTCTACACATTATTTTAAATACTCATTAGCGACATTTGCATTTAACTGTTTTAGGTTTTGTTATTTTGTACATGTATCATTCCTTTCTCTTTGCTAATTGACGAGTGGGAATATTCTACAATTCAGTTCTTTTTAATCTTTTCAATGTTTAATATATGTTTTGGATTGTCAATGGATAGCTCTCTACAATGTTTTGCTGTCTTACTATTATCTGTGCAGATCACCCTTTTATATCTGAGAACTAGATCCTTCTGAATGTCATGATGAACAAAACATTTATATTTGGATCTCAAATATGCACTAAACCTTTGAACTCGGAATCCATGTGTTCAAGATGTTAAATTATCTACTACGGGACTCCATCGTGCTGGATCTGGCTCATAATCACGGTCTCCTCCCTGCGCTCGAGGGCCGGAGCTGCCCATGGTAATGCGCCTCTCGTCGCTGTAAACTACTTCTCAATTATCTCAACCTCTCTCGGTTCGCTCGTCAATCTGTGACTAAACTCATCGTATCAGCGATTCATTGCACTCGTTCCAGCAACCATATCTCGTCCCCCTATAATTTTTGGTCTCGCTATTTACGTTCTGACGCTTTCCTCTCCTGTCATGTCTGTGTAATCAAGATTACTTCCAATTGTTGAAAACAGCTCAAGGCACAAGTCCAGTATGGAGTGCCTCACAATAGCGACTCTCATATCCTGTAGATAGCTAATTCTGGCAAATCCTCAACACTGACCGCCAGCAGGAGCCTACCAACCTGACTCAGTTACACACATCTCTGTCACGAAAATGGCCAAAATTACCAGCTTGCATTGGAAGCTTGTGTCGTCTTACTAACGTCCTTGACAAGCTTAAACAATTTACGCACTGCTTACCAATATACTAATGAGGCTATGATAAACCTCTGACTCACTGTATTGTGTGACTCAAAGAAAAAAAGCCTCGCAATAAATCTTCATTACTATATTTGACATGTCACTTCTTAAATAATGGTGATCCGAATACTCAGAAGAATTTTACTCCTGATTTAATTCATTTGAAAAACTGAGTAAATGTTTTGGCTACTCATGTTTAAACTTTCGACTTCTAACTGTAGATATACTCAGTTTTCACAATTCCTACATTTTAATCTATAATAACACATTACTTGACAATATTGTCTACTTGTAGTTACATTGTAATCTACTTGAAATAATGTACCTATTTATTCTTTAGTTTTTACCCATTGAACTCAGTTTAGCCAAGTATAGGATTTATTGAGTCTTCTGGTATTGGTATTACCGAAAATAAAAAAAGCATGATGAGTCTTGCATTCTAACAGTTTATCTACCTGTTAGATTAATGGGAATTTTCCCATTTATTAGATCTGCTTTCATGTTGTGTATCGGATAATTTTCTATTATATTTGCTATTTATTCCACTTATTACGTATTCCTAATATTAAATTTTGTGGTCATCTTTTAAAGGATCTGTCCATCTGATTACTCTTTTTTCTTTCCACATAATTTTGAGCTTTTGATTTATAAGTTAATAGTATATTCAGGAGTCATTGCAAATTTTTATTCATTTATTCAGTTTACCAATACCGAAATCTGTCATTGGTATTTTATAGATTCCCAATTAGTGTTGCAAACAAGCAGCTACTATTCCTGTCCACACAACATAAACAATAAAATTTATGACATAATACGACACTACATACAATTTTAAACTCCAACACATAGCCTACATAGCGAATACATACAACACAACTATCATAGTCAAAATAGGAACGGGGTGTGCCAGCTTAAAATTTGCTTATCTGTTATTTTGGACAATATGATGAAGGGAGTTCCATGCAATAATGGCCTATATAAATACGTACTGGCTTTCTTAATTTGTTCTGGATTTGGAATTGAAAGACCCCTATAGTGGTGCCATGTCCTGCTAGGTAAGTTGTGTGATGGATGTGTATGTGTGGTGGGTTGGGTGGGATGTGTGGTGGATGTGTGTGTTATTGTTGTGTGGTGTGATGATGTATAGGCTCTCAACGTATAAAGTTGGCTTAAGTGACTGTAAACAATGTTGGGAATTTTCGACACATTTAATGCTCTTATGAAAGAATAGAATATGACGTTACGTCTCACCTCAAACTCTTAGCCAAGAGAGATTATTCAATGGAAGCAAGACATACACTCTGTTCAGGCTGCGTGCATAGTTGGACTTAGCGTGTTTTTTTGCAGCACCATGACCACTATTGCTGGACATCTAAGATAAGACACCTAGACGCCGGATGCTTTTCTGAGTGGTAGCTCTCTGTATTAGACTACCTTTCCATCTTTACTATTAATAATATATATGTCTTACCTGACAGTTATACAAATTTCTTAAAAGCTTCAAGCGATTATAATGCCACTGGTAACACATATAATGTACTCGAAATTTTTTTTTTTAGTGGTTTCTCTACACCTCACATTTCATGTGAATGGCATGCAACAAGCGCGCTTATGCCGTTCACCATCCATTCATACCAGATTCAACCTGAGTCTAAGCCTAACACGATATGTTGTCCAAAATACAATCTCTATTTCTACATTCTCTTACCAAGAGCACCAGTTTGTCACTCGCCCACCATTCTAAATGACTGGATACTTGCATTGTTAAGTGTTTCTATTCATTACTGTTGCGTGGGTTGCGTACAGAACCAGTGGGGCAAAAAGCCTTTTAGGCAGCCACCATTGGCAATTCTCCACCTTTTACGTCAAAGATAGAGAGAGATTGCCTGTAATTTATTCATTTACACTTACACTTGATGTAAGACAAAGATGAGAAAATAAAAACCAAAATCCTACTAATACTAAGTATTATTTTATAGATTAGTTGATATTCGAGCAATCCTTGGGTCGGAAATACCAGTATTCTTGTCATATAACAAAATTATAGTATATCTCAAATCTTTGTTATATATCTTTGTTGCAATGCAGAGTCAAACCGTTTCTGTACTCTTCAGTCATATGTTACCACACTGTTTGCTGGATTATTTTTGGCCCATTTCTCCATGACGATTCTTTCCACTACTAGAGCAGAATTGTTTTGGGCTCTATCCGAGCAAACAACGGACTTTCAACCCCCCAAATTTTCTATTGGATTAGTCTGAAGGCTAGGCACCCAGACCTTTGAACTACTCCATTAGTAGCATTACTTCGTTGCGGTGCGGGTTTTTGGCTGAATCATTATCATGCTGAACCACAGCAATTTTCATTCTTCAACTGCCTACTGCTTGATGTCAGAGTTTCATACAAAAATCTCACCTGATACAGCCTCATTCATACTGTCTTTCACGATCAGTCTTCCTGGTCTTTGCAGATAACAGACGCAAAGCATGATGTTTCCACCATGCTACAGTAGTATGTCTTGATTGCGCTCGCTTCTTGCCTTCACACACGACGAGTTAATGTTATTATCAAAAAGTCTATATTTGTTCATTGACCATATATATTTCC
>NW_019943698.1:66571-68751 GCF_002910315.2 Salvelinus sp. IW2-2015 | reverse complement strand
AACTCTCATTTGCAACTGTTGAAATAATAATTACACCCACTATCAGCTAGATGCAGGCAAGAGTGTGCAAGGCGGTATTGCATGTCACTGTCTGTCCATGTGTCACTGTCTGTCACATCAAATTTGTCTCTCGACCTGTGTGCACCTACGTTGTAAACTTTMATTCATAGGCTAGGTTGTTGTAACCTCATGATGGGTAWAKGGAAAATTAGAGTATCATGTAGTAGCCTAAACCCATCGCTGTTATATTTAACTGGGTGAATGGAATATAAATGGCCGTCATTGTAAATAAGAATGTGTTATTAATTAATTGACTTGCCTAGTTAAATAAAGGTAAAAGAATAAAAATAAAATCCAATATGCTGTAATAGAAATAAGGCCATGCTCATGAAAAATAAATCCTCCTCCCTCATCTGAAACGGCACTGACCGCCAYGGATCTACTGCACACATAGGGCTAATGTCAACAGTATGCATGCCAGCCTMTCTTGGCTCAAAGCAGAGGAGAGATGGACCTCATCAATTCTATTTTTTTGTGAGAAATATTGTGTTAAATTCCAAATTGTCTGTATAATCAACTTACATATAGCTCCGACAGACATACTGACTCCACCAGACATGCCACTGTCCACATATCCAGAATGAATTCAAGGCAACGCACATTATTATATAGAGCCATAATCACAYGGAACTCCCATCTCAAATTTCTCAAGTAAACAGSAGAATTAGCTTTAAAAACAAATAAAACAACACCTCACATCACAACGCCTCTCTCCTATATGACCTAGTGAACCTAGTTAAGGCATACAGTGAAAGTAATCCTTCCACTCGACTTATTCCAGATTTTCTTGTTTTACAACCTGAACTCRAAATAGATTTAAATGATMTTTTTGTTRCCCAYCTACACACAATAGCCCATAATGATAAAGTGAAAACATGTTTCATGAAATTTTAGCACATTTATTGAAAATTAAATACAGAAATGTCTTATTCACTTAAGTATTCACACCCCTTTGCTATGACACTCCAAATTTGGCTCAGGTGCATCCAATTTCCTTCGATCATCCTTGAGATGTCACTACAAGTTGATTGGAGTNAGAATTAGCTTTAAAAACAAATAAAACAACACCTCACATCACAACGCCTCTCTCCTATATGACCTAGTGAACCTAGTTAAGGCATACAGTGAAAGTAATCCTTCCACTCGACTTATTCCAGATTTTCTTGTTTTACAACCTGAACTCRAAATAGATTTAAATGATMTTTTTGTTRCCCAYCTACACACAATAGCCCATAATGATAAAGTGAAAACATGTTTCATGAAATTTTAGCACATTTATTGAAAATTAAATACAGAAATGTCTTATTCACTTAAGTATTCACACCCCTTTGCTATGACACTCCAAATTTGGCTCAGGTGCATCCAATTTCCTTCGATCATCCTTGAGATGTCACTACAAGTTGATTGGAGTCCACCTGTGGCCAATTCAATTACTTGGACATGTTTGGACTGTGTTAGGCCTCTGAGATGCAGAGGCCCATGAGATGCAGAGGCCCATGGTATAATCTTCAGTATAATCACAAAGTAAATTTGATCATTTTGCAAAATAGACTTTGTGATGAAACTGAAGATCATAACTTAAAAAACATTTGTTAAATGCATTAACACTCTTGAATCACACATTTTGGAATGTTTTCTGTTGTTGAAAGTAAATAAAGAAACCAGATTGCAATGAAAGGTTGTTATCATTCTTTATACATTCTCTCGTCGGTTATTTTCATAGCATAATAAACAGATCATAAACAAGGTTATAATGAAAGTTAAAATCATGATATGTAAGTATCTTTACAAGTTACTGTTTAACATGTGGTCAAGCTCTTGAAGGTGTTCCTGTTAGAGGAAAACAGATCATTGAAATTAAGACGGGTGTTAGCTAAATAGAATCGGATAGAAGGTATAGTTCAGCAACAGATGGTATAAAGTAGTAGTTTTAAGTAGTAGTAGCAAAAAGTAGTAGTTTTATTTACATTGTCAKCATCAGCTTCCTCGAACACTGACATTACTATACACAACTACACAACTGTAATCTCAGCCCTGACAGGAAAAGTGGTGGAGTTGCAGTTGATCGGTTTCACCTGTCTTTGTGCTTGTCTCCACCCCCTCCAGGTGTCGCCCATCTT
>NW_019943698.1:58567-60196 GCF_002910315.2 Salvelinus sp. IW2-2015 | reverse complement strand
GCGTACATTTTCTTTTATTTAAGTGAATATGCCGACAAAACAATAAACACTACAAAACAAACCGTGAAGCTAAAGGCTATGTGCCATAACAAAGTCAACTTCCCACAAAGACAGGTGAGAAAAAGGGCTACCTAAGTATGGTTCTCAATCAGAGACAACGATAGACAGCTGTCCCTGATTGAGAACCCTACCCGGCCAAAACATAGAAATACAAATAATAGAACATAGAATACCCACCCCAACTCACACCCTGACCAAACCAAAATAGAGACATAAAACAGATCTCTAAGGTCAGGGCGTGACACCTAACTTCACTTGATGATGCATTTCCCCAGACCACAGAACAGTAGCTCACCTGACTCTCAATTAATGCTTGTGATATTTGCTTAAGAATTTTTCCTGTTAAATATTTAGCTATCCTTCTGATTATGCATGCTGTTTTAATATTTTTTTTTATTACATAGATTAGTTATTTCAGACGCTCATGATAAGCAGTTGTCTAGCTGCACTCCCAATAGTTTGGTTTCTGCCACTTCTTCAATTTCCTCCCATACTTAATTGTATCCCATGCTGTTTTGGCCTTTCATCGGTTAAAAAAACGTTACCCTCCACCACTCATCTCCTCGGCTTTCGAACCTCTTCAGAGAGTGACCCTTCTCTAAGTTGGACCTTCAGGTACCATCTGGTTCGGATATGGGAGGGAGATGAGTGAAAAACAGCCTTTAACACAGTTAGCGAGCACTATGAGTACTTAGTTATGCCATTCGGACTGACCAACGCTCCCGCGCTGTTCCAGGCCCTGGTCAACGATGTGCTCCGGGACATGCTGAACCAGTTCGTGTTTGTCTACCTCGACAACATCCTTGTCCTTTCCCGTTCAGCTCAAGAACACGCCCAACAAGACCTTCAGCGTTTCCTGGAGAACTTGCTTTTCATTAAGTGTGAATTCCATCAACCACCATCTCCTTCCTACGATACATCTTCCTAGGGTCTGGCAAAATTGAAACTCTGCACGGTCCACATTGTCCCGGAACAAGGCAAAATAAACTCAGCTCCTGCAGCGCTGGAAACTTTCAATAGCGACCTCCATTTGAGCCTGCCGAGCCAGCTAGGCTAGCTGGGTTTCCATGTCTCTCCCCATCTGCGGAATCTGGAGGGATCCCAGGACAGACAGCAGCACTCACAGCAACTAAGCCCAACAGAGCCGCAGGATCCAAAAGAAAAGTACAGTCGTGGCCAAAAGTTTTGAGAATGACACAAAAAAAAATTTCCACGAAGTTTGCTGCTTCAGTGTTTTTAGATATTTTTGTCAGATGTTACTATGGAATACTGAAGTATAATTACAAGCATTTCATAAGTGTCAAAGGCTTTTATTGACAATTACATGAAGTTGATGCAAAGAGTCAATATTTGCAGTGTTGACCCTTCTTTTTCAAGACCTCTTGAATCCGCCCTGGCATGCTGTCAATTAACTACATCCTGTATGATGGATTAGCCCCATTCTTGCATAATTCCTAATGCTTGGAGATTTGTCCGAATTTGTGGTTTTTGTTTGTCCACCCGCCTCTTGAGCGATTGACCACAAGGTTAATCTAATGGAAATGTACAGCTGAGGCGAAAAAAAGTATT
>NW_019943698.1:46710-58554 GCF_002910315.2 Salvelinus sp. IW2-2015 | reverse complement strand
TGTCTATTTGCGTTTTGCCACTGACAAAGAAATGATCAGTCTATAATTTTAATGGTAGGTTTATTTGAACAGTGAGAGTCAGAATAACAACAAAAATATCCAGAAAAACGCATGTCAAAAATGTTATAAATTGATTTGCATTTTTAATGAGGGAAATAAGTATTTGACCCCCTCTCAATCAGAAAGATTTCTGGCTCCCAGGTGTCTTTCATACAGGTAACGAGCTGAGATTAGGAGCACACTCTTAAAGGAGTGCTCCAAATCTCAGTTTCTTACCTGTATAAAAGACACCTGTCCACAGAAGCAATCAATCAATCAGATTCCAAACTCTCCACCATGGCCAAGACCAAAGAGCTCTCCAAGGATGTCAGGCGGACGTCAGGGACAAGATTGTAGATCTACACAAGGCTGGAATGGGCTACAAGACCATTGCCAAGCAGCTTGGTGAGAAGGTGACAACAGTTGGTGCGATTATTCGCAAATGGAAGAAACACAAAAGAACTGTCAATCTCCCTTGGCCTAGGGCTCCATGCAAGATCTCACCTCGTGGAGTTGCAATGATCATGAGAATGGTGAGGAATCAGCCCAGAACTACACAGGAGGATCTTGTCAATGATATCAAGGCAGCTGGGACCATAGTCACCAAGAAAACAATTGGTAACACACTACGCCGTGAAGGACTGAAATCCTGCAGCGCACGCAAGGTCCCCCTGCTCAAGAAAGCACATATACATGCCCGTCTGAAGTTTGCCAATGAACATCTGAAWKATTCAGAGGACAACTGGGTGAACGTGTTGTGGTCAGACGAGACCAAAATGGAGTTCTTTGGCATCAACTCAACTTGTCGTGTTTGGAGGAGGAGGAATGCTGTCTATGACCCCAAGAAACCATCCCCACCGTCAAACATGGAGGTGGAAACATTATGCTTTGGGGGTGTTTTTCTGGTAAGGGGACAGGACAACTTCACCGCATCAAAGGGACGATGGACGGGGCCATGTACCGTCAAATCTTGGGTGAAAACCTCCTTCCCTCAGCCAGGGTATTGAAAGTGGATGGGTATTCCAGCATGACAATGACCCAAAACACACGGCCAAGGCAACAAAGGAGTGGCTCAAGAAAAAGCACATTAAGGTCCTGGAGTGGCCTAGCCAGTCTCCAGACCTTAATCTCATAGAAAATCTGTGGAGGGAGCTGAAGGTTCGAGTTGCCAAACGTCAGCCTCGAAACCTTAATGACTTGAAGAAGATCTGCAAAGAGGAGTGGGACAAAATCCCTCCTGAGATGTGTGCAAACCTGGTGGCCAACTACAAGAAACATCTGACCTCTGTGATTGCCAACAAGGGTTTTGCCACCAAGTACTAAGTCATGTTTTGCAGAGGGGTCAAATACTTATTTCCCTCATTAAAATGCAAATCAATTTATACAATTTTTGACATGCGTTTTTCTGGATTTTTTTGTTGATATTCTGTCTCTCACTGTTCAAATAAACCTACCATTAAAATTACAGACTGATCATTTCAATGTCAGTGGGCAAACGAACAAAATCAGCAGGGGATCAAATACTTTTTTCCCTCACTGTACAACCTCTTGAAGGTGACAAACTGACACGTCCAAAAACAACTTCTTATCAAAGGAGTGCCTTTGATGTCATGGCGCGAGACAACCGTTAGATCAGGGCTGCGTACAGCACATTGTTTTATTTTATTCTGGAATGAATGACCAGTTGAAAAACTGTGAGGAGTTGGGTTGTGGGTTTGGGGAACGATGTCAGCATGGCCAATCCCTTTAAATACGTCACTCATTGCATCAAGCCACACCCACCAAACGGTAGCAAACAGACCTCAAAGTCTGTTCAAGAAAATACAAGAACGTTTTGGGGAACATAGCAAACGTTAAAGCGAACTGAACGCACCTCTGATGGCGTGTTTCCGCGCATTAGCTTAGCTAGCGAACGTCACCATGACATGTGATCAGTTTCTACCTATCTTCAAACTGTCTTTGGCTAAATGTCATGAGCCAGTCACAATTAATTTGCAATGTAGGCTATGGGATGGTAGCTAGCTAAGTGCAGAGATGCAATACACACAACACTAAATACTTCCTCCAAGCTAGCTAACCACTGTAGCTAGTATTGACATAATTAAGTCACAATGGATTAGTTTCCATGAAACAGCTTCCTGTATTAGTTGCCGAGTTAGTGCACCGTCCTTAGCTAGCTCGCTAGGATGCTTTGCTAGCTAGTGAATATGCTAATGTTAGCTAGCTAGCTAAAAAAAAATATATGGTCTGGCAATGACAGTATGGGACTATAGAAAGTGATTTAAATAGTTTATTCGTCATCTTGCTAGGTAGTTATCTAGCTGTAGCCATCAGGCTAGTATCAACTAAGGCCTTCTATAAAATAGCAACATTAGCGCAGCTAGCTTGCTAACATTGGAATCTAGACCATGACTAAGCAACACACATGGACAACACTGCTAATCAAAGCTACTTTCACCATCTTGTTTGGAGTATTTTAACAAGGCTGACTACTTCAAGGTCTTTGCTGTGTGAACACAAAAAAGATTGATGGAATGCCGACACTGTTCAGAGGTGCAAAGTACTGTTGGCAGGCAAACATTTGACAATCCTATAGGTGTGTCTGAGCTTTTATAGAGTTTATAGAGAGACAGATCACAATACAGCTGCCTTCTCCCCCCTTCCTACCTGCCCCCCCTTCCTGCCTGCTCCCCCCTTCCTGTCTGCTCCTCCCTTCCTGCCTGTCTATTGATTGTGACTAACACATTTCAGTTGATTACTATAGCGCCTGCCTTGAACCAATCAGTTACATTATGTAAATGACAGATCTATATGTCAAGACACATCAGTGTCGTTGGTAGCTAGCCCAGCGGCTAAGAGCGTTGGGCCAGTAACCGAAAGGTCACTGGTTTAAATCCCCAAGCCGACTAAGTGAAAAATCTGCCGATGTGCTCTTGAACAGCGTCTGCTAAATGACGTAAATTGAATTTACACAAGTTTTGGTCAAAATTGGACCAGTGCTGTCTAAGCTATGGTGCGTGACTGACGTGCTGTCGGGCGGAGAGATCCACAGGCCCCTCCTTGATTTCCTCTTGGGGGACAATAAATCACCAACAATATTTGTAACGGTCGCAACCCTAACAACCAGTGAACCATTTTACAGAGCCAATGAATGGTTCTAAAATAACTTTAGTAAGTTCCCACATTGTTGCTCCTCTCTATTCTGGGCTGGTTTAGTGAGGGGCTAGGGGACTGACTGACTGGGTTGGGGATGCCACATTGTTGCTCCTCTTCTATTCGTGGGATGGTTAGTGAGGGCTAGGGGACTGACTGACTGCCTGGGTTGGGATGCCACATTGTGAAGCCATTGATAATTACAGCGTTGTTGGTATTTGTTGGCTGATTCAGACGGGTCTGGTCTCTTCTTACACGCACAGGCCGGTGGGAAGGTCAGTCCCAGACCTCAACAACAGTGTTCCACATTTACAAAGCCTTCACCTGCTGGGACAAAGGCTTCAGTCTGAGCTACGACCCAATACCCTGCTGGACAAAGGCTCAGTCTGAGCTACGACCCCAATACCCTGCTGGACAAAGGCTCAGGTCTGAGCTACGACCCAATACCCTGCCTGCCGACAAAGGCTCAGTCTGAGCTACGACCCAATACCCTGCTGGACAAAGGCTCAGTCTGAGCTACGACCCAATACCCTGCTGGACAAAGGCTCGGTCTGAGCTACGACCCAATACCCTGCTGGACAAAGACTCAGTCTGAGCTACGACCCAATATCCTGCTGGACAAAGGTTCAGTCTGAGCTACGACTCAATACCCTGCTGGACAAAGGCTCAGTCTGAGCTACGACCCAATACGACCCAATACCCTGCTGCTATTCTCTAGTTCTATTTCTTTCCGATCCATTTAAAGATCCTTTGTTTATGCTAATGGCTTGGGCCCTCTCTGGAAGGCTCTAACAAAGTACATATCCATCACAAATATACACAGAACAAAACAACCAACAGGAAGCTTTGCAAGAGTTGTCACATTTCTATTGTTATTTAAACCTGAAATATGTCACTTTCTGGGCGACCCGAACAAATTCACATAGAAATGTGAGTTATAGATCTGTCGTTCTCATTGAAAGCCAGTCTAAGAAGCGGTATGTCTGTTCTGTGTGCTCTGTTTCTAAGCTTTCCGTTCTTCAATGTTGTTTTTGCATCTTTTACTTTCAGTTTTGTAAACCAGCTTTTAACACATGAAAATACAATCTTTTTGTTAATGGAAAATATATTTCACAGCGGTTTAGACGGTACAATGATTCTCTACACTATACTTGCTTGTTTAGTCACATAAACTGAAATTAGGATGAACTATTAGAATTTTATCAACCAGAATATGGTGCAGCGATTTCTGCATAGTGCACCTTTAACCTAATCCAGGAAGTTTGACACTTTTTACACTTCTAAATGGAAAATAAAAGTTAAAGCAACCTATCATTGTCTTGCAAATACAAATACCTAGGTGTCTGGTTAGACTGTAAACTCTCCTTCCAGACTCACATTAAGCATCTCCAATCCAAAATTAAATAAAGAATTGGCTTCCTATATCGCAACAAAGCATCCTTCACTCATGCTGCAAAACATACCCTCGTAAAACTGACCATCCTACCGATCCTCAACTTCGGCGATGTCATCTATAAAATAGCCTCCAATACCCTACTCAACAAATTGGATGCAGTCTATCACAGTGCCATCCGTTTTGTCACCAAAGCCCCATATACTACCCACCACTGCGACCTGTATGCTCTCGTTGGTTGGCCCTCACTACATATTCGTCTCCAAACCCACTGGCTACAGGTTATCTACAAGTCTCTGCTAGGTAAAGCCCCGCCTTATCTCACCTCACTGGTCACCATAGCAGCACCCACCCGTAGCACGCGCTCCAGCAGTTATATCTCACTGGTCACCCCCAAAGCCAATTCCTCCTTTGATCGCCTTTCCTTCCAGTTCTCTGCAGCTAATGACTGGAACGAACTGCAAAAATCACTGAAGCTGGAGACTCACATCTCCCTCACTAGCGTTGACTTCTTTGGTATAGGGGGCAGCATTTTCACTTTTGGATGAATTTCGTGCCCATAGTGAACTGCCTCCTACTCTGTCCCACATGCTAATATATGCATATTATTATTACTATTGGATAGAAAACACTCTGAAGTTTCTAAAACTGTTTGAATGATGTCTGTGAGTATAACAGAACTCATATGTGTCTGTGAGTATAACAGAACTCATATGGCAGGCAAAAACCTGAGAAAAAATCCAAACAGGAAGTGAAAATTCTGAGAGTGGTCGTTGTTAAAGTCATCGCGGGGCGGCAGGTAGCCTTGAGGTTAGAGTATTAGGCGCCAGCAAAAAAAGGTTGCTGGTTGGAATACAAGAGCCAGCAGGTGAACATTTGTCAATGTGCTTGAGCAAGACACTTACTAATTGCTCCAGGGGCGCTGTACAACGGTGACCCTGGCCGTGACCCACTCTCTGTGGGTTTCTCAGGGGGAGTTGGGATACGCAGGAAACACATTTCCATTACACACTGTGTGTACAAGATCAATATTAAAGTATATTTTATAGTAATTCTTCCAGTGTGAAGTAACTGTATGAGGAGCTTTCCCAACACTTGTAGTGATGAACATGATTGAACCACTTCTAATGAGTTTTCTCATTAAAAACCTTCTGGGTAATCTGGTGTGCATTACTGGTCATTTTTCAACGGAAGGGTGCTAAATCACTTCCCTGACTCTCTCTACCCTCTCCTTCTCATCTCCTCCTCTCTCTTTCCTCCTCTCTCCTCTCTCCTCCTCCTCTCCCTTCCTCCTCTCTCCTCTCTCCCTTCTCTCCTCCTCTTTTCCCCCTCCTTCCTCCTCCTCCCTCTTCTCCTCTCTTCTTCTCTCCCCCTCATGTCATCTCTTCTCCTCTCTCCCCCTCCTCTCTCCTCCATCTCTTCTCTCCTCTCTCCCTCCTCTCTCTTCTTCTCTGTCCTTTTCCTCCTCTTCTTCCTCTCTAATCGTTCCCTCTCCTCTCCTCTCTCCCCTGCTCTCCCTCTCCTCTCTCCCCTCCTCATCCCCCTCATCTCCTCTCCTCCCTACCTCCACCCAGGCCAGCACAGACGCAGGTACGGCTGGTGCCCTCGCCCCCACCACGTGCGTGCCCACTCGTCTCCGGCCTCTCTACAGCTAGGGGCAGTGTCACCCCTGTTGGGCATGTGCCCGCGGGCGCCCCTCCATCGAACTCCGACAGTCGTCTATGAGATCCAGATGACATGCCCCTGCCCCGGGTTGGGAGGTGGCTCAGACCCCCTCTGGACAGAGATACTTCCTCAAGTAAGTTTAAAAACAACACTTTAATATCACACTATGTAGGCTGCATCCTGTCGGGCTGTATCACCGCCTGAGCGGCAACTGCACTGCCCACAACCGCAGGGCTCTCCAGAGGGTGGTGCGGTCTGCACAACGCATCACGGGGGCAAACTACCTGCCCTCCAGGACACCTACATCCCCGATGTCACAGGAAGACCAAAAAAGATCATCACGGACAACAACCACCGAGCCACTGCCTGTTCACCCGCTATCATCCAGAAGGCGAGGTCAGTACAGGTGCATCAAAGCTGGGACCGAGAGACTGAAAAACAGCTTCTATCTCAAGGCCATCAGATTGTTAAATAGCCGTGGCTACACAGCCACCACCCGGTTACTCAACCCTGCACTTAGAGGCTGCTGCCTCTATACATAGATATGGAATCACTGGCCACTTTAATAATGTTCCACCCTCCACCTTAGAGGCTGCTGCCTCTATACATAGACATGGAATCACTGGCCACTTTAATAATGTTACTCCACCCTCCACCTTAGAGGCCTGCGCCTCTATACATAGACATGGAATCACTGGCCACTTTAATAATGTTACTCAACCTCCACCTTAGAGGCTGCTGCCCTCTATACATAGACATGGAATCACTGGCCACTTTATAATGTTACTCCACCCTCCACCTTAGAGGCTGCTGCCCTCTATACATAGACATGGAATCACTGGCCACTTTAATAATGTTACTCCACCCTCCACCTTAGAGGCTGCTGCCCTCTATACATAGACATGGAATCACTGGCCACTTTAATAATGTTACTCACCTCCACCTTAGAGGCTGCTGCCTCTATACATAGACATGGAATCACTGGTCACTTTAATAATGTTTACATTCTGCTTTACTCATCTCATATGTATCTACTGTATTCTATTCTGCTGTATTTAGTCAATGCCACTCCAACATTGCTCATCCTAATACTTAAATATTCCATTCTTATAACTTTATGTGGGTTGTAGTGAATTGTTAGATACTACTGCACTGTTGGAGCTAGGAACACAAGCATTTAGTTAGATACTACTGCACTGTTGGAGCTAGGAACACAAGCATTTAGTTAGATATTACTGCACTGTTGGAGCTAGGAACACAAGCTTTAGTTAGATATTACTGCACTGTTGGAGCTAGAAAACAAGCATTTAGTTAGATATTACTGTACTGTTGGAGCTAGGAACACAAGCATTTAGTTAGATACTACTGCACTGTTGGAGCTAGGAACACAAGCATTTAGTTAGATATTACTGCGCTGTTGGAGCTAGGAACACAAGCATTTAGTTAGATACTACTGCACTGTTGGAGCTAGGAACACAAGCTTTAGTTAGATACTACTGACTGTTGAGCTAGGAACACAAGCATTTAGTTAGATACTACTGCACTGTTGGAGCTAGGAACACAAGCATTTAGTTAGATACTACTGCACTGTTGGAGCTTGGAACACAAGCATTTAGTTAGATACTACTGCACTGTTGGAGCTAGGAACACAAGCATTTAGTTAGATACTACTGCACTGTTGGAGCTAGGAACACAAGCATTTAGTTAGATATTACTGCACTGTTGGAGCTAGGAAACAAGCATTTAGTTAGATACCTACTGCACTGTTGGAGCTGGAACACAAGCATTTAGTTAGATATTACTGCACTGTTGGAGCTAGGAACACAAGCATTTAGTTAGATACTACTGCACTGTTGGAGCTAGGAACACAAGCATTTAGTTAGATATTACTGCACGTTGGAGCTAGGAACACAAGCATTTAGTTAGATACTACTGCACTGTTGGAGCTAGGAACACAAGCACTTAGTTAGATATTACTGCACTGTTGGAGCTAGGAACACAAGCATTTAGTTAGATACTACTGCACTGTTGGAGCTAGGACACAAGCATTTAGTTAGATACTACTGCACTGTTGGAGCTAGAAACACAAGCATTTAGTTAGATATTACGCACTGTTGGAGCTAGGAAACACAAGCATTTAGTTAGACACTACTGCACTGTTGGAGCTAGGAACACAAGCATTTAGTTAGATGCTACTGCACTGTTGGAGCTAGGAACACAACATTTAGTTAGATACTACTGCACTGTTGGAGCTAGGAACACAAGCATTTAGTTAGATACTACTGCACTGTTGGAGCTAGGAACACAAGCATTTAGTTACATACTACTGCACTGTTGGAGCTAGGACAACAAACATTTAGTTAGATACTACTGCACTGTTGGAGCTAGGAACACAAGCATTTAGTTAGATACTACTGCACTGTTGGAGCTAGGAACACAAGCATTTAGTTAGATATTACTGCACTGTTGGAGCTAGGAACACAAGCATTTAGTTAGATACTACTACACTGTTGGAGCTAGGAAACAAGCATTTAGTTAGGTACTACTGCACTGTTGGAGCTAGGAACACACGCATTTCGTTAGATACTACTGCACTGTTGGAGCTAGGAACACAAGCATTTAGTTAGATACTACTGCACTGTTGGAGCTAGAACACAAGCATTTAGTTAGATATTACTGCACTGTTGGAGCTTGGAACACAAGCATTTAGTTAGATACTACTGCACTGTTGGAACTAGGAAAAAGCATTTAGTTAGATATTACGTACTGTTGGAGCTAGGAACACAAGCATTTAGTTAGATGCTACTGCGCTGTTGGAGCTAGGAACACAAGCATTTAGTTAGATATTACTGTACTGTTGAGCTAGGAACACAAGCATTTAGTTAGATGCTACTGCGCTGTTGGAGCTAGGAACACAAGCATTTAGTTAGATACTACTGCACTGTTGGAGCTAGGAACACAAGCATTTAGTTAGATATTACTGCACTGTTGGAGATAGGAACACAAGCATTTAGTTAGATGCTACTGACTGTTGGAGCTAGAAACACAAGCATTTAGTTAGATACTGCTGCACTGTTGGAGCTAGAAACACAAGCATTTAGTTAGATACTACTGCACTGTTGGAGCTAGGAACACAAGCATTTAGTTAGATACTACTGCACTGTTGGATCTA
The DNA here is from genome assembly GCF_002910315.2 of Salvelinus sp. IW2-2015. NCBI lineage: Eukaryota > Metazoa > Chordata > Actinopteri > Salmoniformes > Salmonidae > Salvelinus > Salvelinus sp. IW2-2015. The sequence goes on along the minus strand of NW_019943698.1, from coordinate 49,132 downwards.
GGAACACAAGCATTTCGCTACACCCGCTAAACACCAGTCTCAACGTCAGCAGTGAAGAGGCGACTCCGGGATGCTGGCCTTCTAGGCAGAGTTGCAAAGAAAAAGCATATCTCAGACTGGCCAATAAAAATAAAATATTAAGATTGGCAAAAGAACACAGACACTGGACAGGGGAACTCCGCCTAGAAGGCCAGCATCCCAGATTCGCCTCTTCACTGTTGACGTTGAGACTGGTGTTTTGCAGGTACTATTTAATGAAGCTGCCAGTTGAGGACTTGTGAGACGTCTGTTTCTCAAACTAGACACTCTAATACTTTGTCCTCTTGCTCAGTTGTGCACCGGGGCCCCACTCCTCTTTCTATTCTGGTTAGAGCCAGTTTGCGCTGTTCTATAAAGGAAGTAGTACAAAGCATTATACGAGATCTTCAGTTTCTTGGCAATTTCTCACATGGAATAGCCTTCATTTCTGAGAAAAAGAATAGACTGAGGAGTTTCAGAAGAAATGTCTTTGTTTCTGGCCATTTTGAGCCTGTAATCGAACCCACAAATGCTGACGCTCCAAGATACCTCACTAGTCTAAGAAGGCCAGTTTTATTGCTTCTTTAATCAGGACAGCAGTTTTCAGCTGTGCTAAATAATTGCAAAAAATAGTTTTCTAATGATCAATTAGCCTATTAAAATGATAAACTTGGATTAGCGAACACAACATGCCTTTGGAACACAGGATTGATGATTGCTGATAATGGGCCTCTGTACGCCTATGTAGATATTCCATAAAAAATCTGCCGTTTCCAGTTACAATAGTCATTTACAACATTAACAATGTCTACACTGTATTTCTGATCAATTTGATGCTTTTATTTCAAAAACAAAGACATTTCTAAGTGACTCCAAACTTTTGAATTTTTAGTGTAAATGGGGATGGGAATAACATGTCATTATAATGGGGATGTGAATAACATGTCGTTATAATGGGGATGGAATAACATGTCATTATAATGGGGATGGGAATAACATGTCATTTTAATGGGGATTAGCATTTTATTTTATTTATTTTATTTCACCTTTATTTAACCAGGTAGGCTAGTTGAGAACAAGTTCTGATTTGCAACTGCGACTGGCAAGATAAAGCATAGCAATTCGAACATACAACAACACAGAGTTACACATGGAATAAACAAAACATACAGTCAATAATACAGTAGAAAAAAGAAAACAAAAGTCTATACACAGTGAGTGCAAATTATGTAAGATAAGGGAATTACATTATCTGGGATATGTGGGACGGTAGCGTCCCACTTGGCAAAAGCCAGAAAAAATGTAGCGCGCCTAATTCAAATATATTACTATAAAATTCAATATTTCATAAATTTCATGAAAGCTACACATGTGGTGAATCCAGCCAACATGTCTGATTTCAAAAAGGATTTACGGCGAAAGCACACCAAACGATTATGTTAGCTCAGTACATAGCCACAGAAAAACACAGCCATTTTCCCAGCCAAATATAGGAGTCACAAAAAGCAGAAATAGAGATAAAATTAATCACTAACCTTTGATGATCTTCATCAGATGACACTCATAGGACATCATATTACACAATACATTTATGTTTTGTTCGATAATGTGCATATTTATATCCACAAATCTTAGTTTACATTGGTGCCATGTTCAGAAATATCCAAAATATCCGGAGTAATACAGAGAGCCACGTCAAATAACAGAAATACTCATCATAAACTTTGATGAAAGGTCAATTTTTACATATAATTAAAGATACACTTGTTCCTAATGCAACCGCTGTGTCAGATTTAAAAATAACTTTACGTAAAAAGCACACATGCAATAATCTGAGACGGCACTCAGATAGTAACAAAATTTCTCCGCCATGTTGGAGTCAACAGAAATACGAAATTACATCATAAATATTCCCTTACCTTTGATTATCTCATCAGAATGCAGTGCCAGGAATCCTAGTTCCACAATAAATCGTTGTTTTGTTCGATAATGTCCATTACTTATGTCCAATTAGCAAATTTTGCTAGCATGTGTAGTTCACGTGTCCAAACGCTCGCGCAGATGCAGGCAAACGTTGGACGAAAACTTAAAAAAGTTATATTCAGGTCAATAAACTGGTCAAACTTAGTAGAGAATCAATCTTCAGGATGTTGTTATCATTTATATCCAATAAGGTTCGAACCGGAGAATTCTTTTCAGTCTCTATAAGTAATGGAACGCAAGACGATATAATGAGGAAAGCGCATGACCAGGAACTGGCAATCTGCCAGACCACTGACTCATTCCCCTCCCATCCGGTCCCACAACACAGCATAAGCTTCATTCCACGTTCTACTGACTGTTGACATCTAGTGGAAGGCGTATGAAGTGCAAACAGATCCATATATTACAGGGAATTGAATAG
>NW_019943698.1:38654-46685 GCF_002910315.2 Salvelinus sp. IW2-2015 | reverse complement strand
ATCGAGACATGCCATATTTATATCCACAAATCTTAGTTTACATTGGTGCCATGTTCAGAAATATCCAAAATATCCGGAGTAATTACAGAGAGCCACGTCAAATAACAGAAATACTCATCATAAACTTTGATGAAAGGTACATGTTTTACATATAATTAAAGATACACTTGTTCCTAATGCAACGCTGTGTCAGATTAAAAATAACTTTACGTAAAAAGCACACATGCAATAATCTGAGACGGCACTCAGATAGTACAAAATTTCTCCGCCATGTTGGAGTCAACAGAAATACGAAATACATCATAAATATTCCCTTCCTTTGATTATCTTCATCAGAATGCAGTGCCAGGAATCCTAGTTCCACAATAAATCGTTGTTTTGTTCGATAATGTCCATTACTTATGTCCAATTAGCAAATTGTGCTAGCATGTGTAGTTCACGTGTCCAAACGCTCGCGCAGATGCAGGCAAACGTTGGACGAAAACTTAAAAAAGTTATATTCCAGGTCGAATAAACTGGTCAAACTTAGTAGAGAATCAATCTTCAGGATGTTGTTATCATTTATATCCAATAAGGTTCGAACCGGAGAATTCTTTTCAGTCTCTATAAGTAATGGAACGCAAGACGGATATAATGAGGAAAGCGCATGACCAGGAACTGGCAATCTGCCAGACCACTGACTCATTCCCCTCCCATCCGGTCCCACAACACAGCATAAGCTTCATTCCACGTTCTACTGACTGTTGACATCTAGTGGAGGCGTATGAAGTGCAAACAGATCCATATATTACAGGAATTGGATAGGCGATGACTTTAACAACGACCACTCTCAGAATTTTCACTTCCTGTTTGGATTTTTTCTCAGGTTTTTGCCTGCCATATGAGTTCTGTTATACTCACAGACACATATGAGTTCTGTTATACTCACAGACATCATTCAAACAGTTTTAGAAACTTCAGAGTGTTTTCTATCCAATAGTAATAATAATATGCATAATTAGCATGTGGGACAGAGTAGGAGGCAGTTCACTATGGGCACGAAATTCATCCAAAAGTGAAAATGCTGCCCCCTATACCAAAGAAGCAACGCTAGTGAGGGAGATGTGAGTCTCCAGCTTCAGTGATTTTGCAGTTCGTTCCAGTCATTAGCTGCAGAGAACTGGAAGGAAAGGCGATCAAAGGAATTGGCTTTGGGGGTGACCAGTGAGATATAACTGCTGGAGCGCGTGCTACGGGTGGTGCTGCTATGTGACCAGTGAGGTGAGATAAGGCGGGGCTTTACCTAGCAGAGACTTGTAGATAACCTGTAGCCAGTGGGTTTGGAGACGAATATGTAGTGAGGGCCAACCAACGAGAGCATACAGGTCGCAGTGGTGGGTAGTATATGGGGCTTTGGTGACAAAACGGATGGCACTGTGATAGACTGCATCCAATTTGTTGAGTAGGGTATTGGAGGCTATTTTATAGATGACATCGCCGAAGTTGAGGATCGGTAGGATGGTCAGTTTTACGAGGGTATGTTTTGCAGCATGAGTGAAGGATGCTTTGTTGCGATATAGGAAGCCAATTCTTTATTTAATTTTGGATGATGAGCATGTGAGTCTGGAAGGAGAGTTTACAGTCTAACCAGACACCTAGGTATTTGTATTTGCAAAACAATGATAGGTTGCTTTAACTTTATTTTCCATTTAGAAGTGTAAAAAGTGTCAAACTTCCTGGATTAGGTTAAAGGTGCACTATGCAGAAATCGCTGCACCATATTCTGGTTGATAAAATTCTAATAGTTCATCCTAATTTCAGTTTATGTGACTAAACAAGCAAGTATAGTGTAGAGAATCATTGTACCGTCTAAACCGCTGTGAAATTAATTTCCATTAACAAAAAGATTGTATTTTCATGTGTTAAAGCTGGTTTACAAAACTGAAAGTAAAAGATGCAAAAACAACATTGAAGAACGGAAAGCTTAGAAACAGAGCACACAGAACAGACATACCGCTTCTTAGACTGGCTTTCAATGAGAACGACAGATCTATAACTCACATTTCTATGTGAATTTGTTCGGGTCGCCCAGAAAGTGACATATTTCAGGTTTAAATAACAATAGAAATGTACAACTCTTGCAAAGCTTCCTGTTGGTTGTTTTGTTCTGTGTATATTTGTGATGGATATGTACTTTGTTAGAGCCTTCCAGAGAGGGCCCAAGCCATTAGCATAAACAAAGGATCTTTAAATGGATCGGAAAGAAATAGAACTAGAGAATAGCAGCAGGGTATTGGGTCGTATTGGGTCGTAGCTCAGACTGAGCCTTTGTCCAGCAGGGTATTGAGTCGTAGCTCAGACTGAACTTTGTCCAGCAGGATATTGGGTCGTAGCTCAGACTGAGTCTTTGTCCAGCAGGGTATTGGGTCGTAGCTCGAACCGAGCCTTTGTCCAGCAGGTATTGGGTCGTAGCTCAGACTGAGCCTTTGTCCAGCAGGGTATTGGTCGTAGCTCAGACTGAGCCTTTGTCCGACAGGGTATTGGGTCGTAGCTCAGACTGAGCCTTTGTCCAGCAGGGTATTGGGTCGTAGCTCAGACTGACCTTTGTCCAGCAGGGTATTGGGTCGTAGCTCAGACTGAGCCTTTGTCCAGCAGGTGAAGGCTTTTGAAATGTGAAACATGTTGTTGAGGTCTGGACTGACCTTCCACCCTGTGCGTGTAAGAAGAGACCAGAACCCGTCTGAATCAGCCAACAAATACCAACAACGCTGTAATTATCAATGGCTTCACAATGTGGCATCCCAACCCAGGCAGTCAGTCAGTCCCCTAGCCCCTCACTAAACCATCCAGAATAGAGAGGAGCAACAATGTGGCATCCCAACCCAGTCAGTCAGTCCCTAGCCCTCACTAAACCAGCCCAGAATAGAGAGAGCAACAATGTGGCATCCCAACCCAGTCAGTCAGTCCCCTAGCCCCTCACTAAACCAGCCCGAATAGAGAGAGCAAACAATGTGGCATCCCAACATTATCGAACAAAACATAAATGTATTGTGTAATATGATGTCCTATGAGTGTCATCTGATGAAGATCATCAAAGGTTAGTGATTAATTTTATCTCTATTTCTGCTTTTTGTGACTCCTATATTTGGCTGGGAAAATGGCTGTGTTTTTCTGTGGCTATGTACTGAGCTAACATAATCGTTTGGTGTGCTTTCGCCGTAAATCCTTTTTGAAATCAGACATGTTGGCTGGATTCACAACATGTGTAGCTTTCATGAAATTTTATGAAATATTGAATTTTATAGTAATATATTTGAATTAGGCGCGCTACATTTTTTCTGGCTTTTGGCCAAGTGGGACGCTACCGTCCCACATATCCCAGATAAGTTAATTCCCTTATCTTACATAATTTGCACTCACTGTGTATAGACTTTTGTTTTCTTTTTTCTACTGTATTATTGACTGTATGTTTTGTTTATTCCATGTGTAACTCTGTGTTGTTGTATGTGTCGAATTGCTATGCTTTATCTTGGCCAGGTCGCAGTTGCAAATCAGAACTTGTTCTCAACTAGCCTACCTGGTTAAATAAAGGTGAAATAAAATAAATAAAATAAAATGCTAATCCCCATTAAAATGACATGTTATTCCCATCCCCATTATAATGACATGTTATTCCCATCCCCATTATAACGACATGTTATTCACATCCCCATTATAATGACATGTTATTCCCATCCCCATTTACACTAAAATTCAAAAGTTTGGAGTCACTTAGAAATGTCTTTGTTTTTGAAATAAAAGCATCAAATTGATCAGAAATACAGTGTAGACATTGTTAATGTTGTAAATGACTATTGTAACTGGAAACGGCAGATTTTTTATGGAATATCTACATAGGCGTACAGAGGCCCATTATCAGCAATCATCAATCCTGTGTTCCAAAGGCATGTTGTGTTCGCTAATCCAAGTTTATCATTTTAATAGGCTAATTGATCATTAGAAAACTATTTTTTGCAATTATGTTAGCACAGCTGAAAACTGCTGTCCTGATTAAAGAAGCAATAAAACTGGCCTTCTTTAGACTAGTTGAGTATCTGGAGCGTCAGCATTTGTGGGTTCGATTACAGGCTCAAAATGGCCAGAAACAAAGACATTTCTTCTGAAACTCCTCAGTCTATTCTTTTTCTCAGAAATGAAGGCTATTCCATGTGAGAAATTGCCAAGAAACTGAAGATCTCGTATAATGCTTTGTACTACTTCCTTTATAGAACAGCGCAAACTGGCTCTAACCAGAATAGAAAGAGGAGTGGGAGGCCCCGGTGCACAACTGAGCAAGAGGACAAGTACATTAGAGTGTCTAGTTTGAGAAACAGACGTCTCACAAGTCCTCAACTGGCAGCTTCATTAAATAGTACCTGCAAAACACCAGTCTCAACGTCAACAGTGAAGAGGCGAATCTGGGATGCTGGCCTTCTAGGCGGAGTTCCCCTGTCCAGTGTCTGTGTTCTTTTGCCAATCTTAATATTTTATTTTTATTGGCCAGTCTGAGATATGGCTTTTTCTTTGCAACTCTGCCTAGAAGGCCAGCATCCCGGAGTCGCCTCTTCACTGCTGACGTTGAGACTGGTGTTTAGCGGGTGTAGCGAAATGCTTGTGTTCCTAGATCCAACAGTGCAGTAGTATCTAACTAAATGCTTGTGTTCCTAGCTCCAACAGTGCAGTAGTATCTAACTAAATGCTTGTGTCTCCCTCTCTCTCTCCCTGCTCTCTCCCTTCTCTCTCTCCCCCTCCTCATCCCCCTCATCTCCTCTCCTCCTACCTCCACCCAGGCCAGCACAGACGCAGGTACGGCTGGTGCCCTCGCCCCCACCACGTGCGTGCCCACTCGTCTCCGGCCTCTCTACAGCTAGGGGCAGTGTCACCCCTGTTGGGCATGGTCCCGCGGGCGCCCCTCCATCGAACCTCCGACAGTCGTCCTATGAGATCCCAGATGACATGCCCCTGCCCCCGGGTTGGGAGGTGGCTCAGACCCCCTCTGGACAGAGATACTTCCTCAAGTAAGTTTAAAAACAACACTTTAATATCACACTATGTAGGCTGCATCCTGTCGGGCTGTATCACCGCCTGAGCGGCAACTGCACTGCCCACAACCGCAGGGCTCTCCAGAGGGTGGTGCGGTCTGCACAACGCATCACCGGGGGCAAACTACCTGCCCTCCAGGACACTTACATCCCCGATGTCACAGGAAGACAAAAAGATCATCACGGACAACAACCACCCGAGCCACTGCCTGTTCACCCGCTATCATCCAGAAGGCGAGGTCAGTACAGGTGCATCAAAGCTGGGACCGAAGAGACTGAAAACAGCTTCTATCTCAAGGCCATCAGATTGTTAAATAGCCGTGGCTACACAGCCACCACCGGTTACTCAACCCTGCACCTTAGAGGCTGCTGCCTCTATACATAGATATGGAATCACTGGCCACTTTAATAATGTTACTCACCCTCCACCTTAGAGGCTGCTGCCCTCTATACATAGACATGGAATCACTGGCCACTTTAATAATGTTACTCCACCCTCCACCTTAGAGGCTGCTGCCCTCTATACATAGACATGGAATCACTGGCCACTTTAATAATGTTACTCAACCTCCACCTTAGAGGCTGCTGCCCTCTATACATAGACATGGAATCACTGGCCACTTATAATGTTACTCCACCCTCCACCTTAGAGGCTGCTGCCCTCTATACATAGACATGGAATCACTGGCCACTTTAATAATGTTACCCCCTCCCCTAGAGGCTGCTGCCTCTATACATAGCATGGAATCACTGGCCACTTAATAATGTTACTCCACCCTCCACCTTAGAGGCTGCTGCCCTCTATACATGACATGGATCACTGGCCACTTTAATAATGTTACTCCACCTCACCTTAGAGGCTGCTGCCCTCTATACATAGACATGGAATCACTGGTACTTAATAATGTTTACATTCTGCTTTACTCATCTCATATGTATCTACTGTATTCTATTCTGCTGTATTTAGTCAATGCCACTCCAACATTGCTCATCCTAATACTTAAATATTCCATTCTTATAATTTATGTGTGTTGTAGTGAATTGTTAGAATCTACTGCACTGTTGGAGCTAGGAACACAAGCATTTAGTTAGATACTACTGCACTGTTGGAGCTAGGAACACAAGCATTTAGTTAGATATTACTGCACTGTTGGAGCTAGGACACAAGCATTTAGTTAGATATTACTGCACTGTTGGAGCTAGAAACCAAGCATTTAGTTAGATATTACTGTACTGTTGGAGCTAGGAACACAAGCATTTAGTTAGATACTACTGCACTGTTGGAGCTAGGAACACAAGCATTTAGTTAGATATTCTGCGCTGTTGAAACAGATGACTAGCCTGTTGGGCTAGGAACACAAGCATTTAGTTAGATACTACTGCACTGTTGGAGCTAGGAACACAAGCATTTAGTTAGATACTACTGCACTGTTGGAGCTAGGACACAAGCATTTAGTTAGATACTACTGCACTGTTGGAGCTTGGAACACAAGCATTTAGTTAGATCTACTGCACTGTTGGAGCTAGGAACACAAGCATTTAGTTAGATACTACTGCACTGTTGGAGCTAGGAAACAAGCATTTAGTTAGATTTACTGCACTGTTGGAGCTAGGAACACAAGCATTTAGTTAGATACTACTGCACTGTTGGAGCTAGGAAACAAGCATTTAGTTAGATATTACTGCACTGTTGAGCTAGGAAACAAGCATTTAGTTAGATACTACTGCACTGTTGGAGCTAGGAACACAAGCATTTAGTTAGATATTACTGCACTGTTGGAGCTAGGAACACAAGCATTTAGTTAGATACTACTGACTGTTGGAGCTAGGAACACAAGCACTTGTTAGATATTACTGCACGGTTGGAGCTAGGAACACAAGCATTTAGTTAGATACTACTGCACTGTTGGAGCTAGGAACACAAGCATTTAGTTAGATTACTAGCACTGTTGGAGCTAGAAACACAAGCATTTAGTTAGATATTACTGCACTGTTGGAGCTAGGAACACAAGCATTTAGTTAGACACTACTGCACTGTTGGAGCTAGGAACACAAGCATTTAGTTAGATGCTACTGCACTGTTGGAGCTAGGAACACAAGCATTTAGTTAGATACTACTGCCACTGTTGGAGCTAGGACACAAGCATTTAGTTAGATACTACTGCACTGTTGAGCTAGGACACAAGCATTTAGTTACATACTACTAGCTGTTGGAGCTAGGAACACAAACATTTAGTTAGATACTACTGCACTGTTGGAGCTAGGAACACAAGCATTTAGTTAGATACTACTGCACTGTTGGAGCTAGGAACACAAGCATTTAGTTAGATATTACTGCACTGTTGGAGCTAGGAACACAAGCATTTAGTTAGATACTACTACACTGTTGGAGCTAGGAACACAAGCATTTAGTTAGGTACTACTGCACTGTTGGAGCTAGGAACACACGCATTTCGTTAGATACTACTGCACTGTTGGAGCTAGGAACACAAGCATTTAGTTAGATACTACTGCACTGTTGGAGCTAGAAACACAAGCATTTAGTTAGATATTACTGCACTGTTGGAGCTTGGAACACAAGCATTTAGTTAGATACTACTGCACTGTTGGAACTAGGAAAACAAGCATTTAGTTAGATATTACTGTACTGTTGGAGCTAGGAACACAAGCATTTAGTTAGATGCTACTGCGCTGTTGGAGCTAGGAACCAAGCATTTAGTTAGATATTACTGTACTGTTGGAGCTAGGAACACAAGCATTTAGTTAGATGCTACTGCGCTGTTGGAGCTAGGAACACAAGCATTTAGTTAGATACTACTGCACTGTTGGAGCTAGGAACACAAGCATTTAGTTAGATATTACTGCACTGTTGGAGATAGGAACACAAGCATTTAGTTAGATGCTACTGCACTGTTGGAGCTAGAAACCAAGCATTTAGTTAGATACTGCTGCACTGTGGAGCTAGAAACAC
>NW_019943698.1:15076-37400 GCF_002910315.2 Salvelinus sp. IW2-2015 | reverse complement strand
TCCTCTTCTCCCTTTCACTCCTCTCTTCCCTCCTCTCTCCCTCCTCTATGTCATCTCTTCTCCTCTCTCCCCCCTCCTCTCTCTCTCCATCTTCTCTCTCCTCTCTCCCCTCCTCTCTCTTCTTCTCTGTCCTTCTCCCCCTCTTCTCCTCTTCTAATCTCCTCTCTCCCTCTCCTCTCTCCCCCTGCTCTCTCCCTCTCTCTTCCCCCTCCTCATCCCCCTCATCTCCTCTCCCCCTACCTCCACCCAGGCCAGCACAGACGCAGGTACGGCTGGTGCCCTCGCCCCCACCACGTGCGTGCCCACTCGTCTCCGCCTCTCTACAGCTAGGGGCAGTGTCACCCCTGTTGGGCATGGTCCCCGCGGGCGCCCCTCCATCGAACCTCCGACAGTCGTCCTATGAGATCCAGATGACTCCCCTGCCCCCGGGTTGGGAGGTGGCTCAGACCCCCTCTGGACAGAGATACTTCCTCAAGTAAGTTAAAAACAACACTTTAAATCACACTATGTAGGCTGCATCCTGTCGGGCTGTATCACCGCCTGAGCGGCAACTGCTCACCCCACAACCGCAGGGCTCTCCAGAGGGTGGTGCGGTCTGCACAACGCATCACCGGGGGCAAACTACCTGCCCTCCAGGACACCTACATCCCGATGTCACAGAAGACCAAAAAGATCATCACGGACAACAACCACCCGAGCCACTGCGCTGTTCACCCCGCTATCATCCAGAAGGCGAGGTCAGTACAGGTGCATCAAAGCTGGGACGAGAGACTGAAAAACAGCTTCTATCTCAAGGCCATCAGATTGTTAAATAGCCGTGGCTACACAGCCACCACCCGGTTACTCAACCCTGCACCTTAGAGGCGTGCTGCCCTCTATACATAAATATGGAATCACTGGCCACTTTAATAATGTTACTCCACCCTCCACCTTAGAGGCTGCTGCCCTCTATACATAGACATGGAATCACTGGCCACTTTAATAATGTTACTCCACCCTCCACCTTAGAGGCTGCTGCCCTCTTATACATAGACATGGAATCACTGGCCACTTTAATAATGTTACTCCACCCTCCACTTAGAGGCTGCTGCCCTCTATACATTAACATGATCACGGCCACGTTAATAATGTTACTCCCGAATTCCCCTTGCACCCCTCCCACTCCTTAGGAGTGCCTGATACCCAGACCGTCTCCAGCTCCTACTCCTACTGGTTTCTGGCATGGAACATAGGACATGGGAATTCCACTTGGGCTCCACGTTTAATCAATGTCTACTCCAACCCCTCCCCAGCCCTGCTGTCTGCTGGTGCCTACAGAAGGCTCATCGCCGGGACCCCTTTCAGTCCTTCCCTCGCAAACGATTTTATATTGTACCACGTTAGACCATTCAAGTCGGGATGCGAGAATCTGGGACTCTTCGCGCCACTGTAATATAGGTCCGATCACCTCCCAAGGCGCCCTTGTGACCACACTGTTAATACTTCTTACGGAGCCACGTCCTGAGGGCCTTAGGTTAGCCGCTGCGCTGCCTGACCTCCTTCGTGTTTCGGTCCGGAAGTTGTTTCATATTGCTGGTACAATAGACATGGAACTCCACTGTCACCTTTAATAATAGTCTTACATATCTCCTTTACTTCATCTCACTAGTGTAATTACTGTAAATACCCCTCCTATTGAGCCCTGCTCCCGTAACGATCTTCACCGTCAAGGATATCATAAATTAGTCAATGCCCCACTCCAACAGTGCTACATTGTCCTCACATACCTTTATATTCCATTTTATAACCTTTTTATGTGTTATGTCTGATGATATGTAGATAGATCGTGACTGCACTGTTGAGCTAGAAACCAGAGTAGTTAGATCCTACTGCACTTGTTGGAAGCAGGAACAACAAGCATACGTGTAAAGCTCTGAATATTACCTGCACTGTTGGAGCTACGAACCACAAGCATTGGTAAGTAGATATCTTACCCGCACTTGGTTTGTGGGCAGACTAGGATAACCCAACCAAGCATAGTACTCATACGGATAACTACCCTGTAACTATGTTTGACAGCATTCGGCCCCATTCCAATAGCGAACCACATCCCCAGTCACAATTGAGTTAGTAATATCCGTGTACTCGCCACTGTTTTGAGCGAGGGAAACCACCCAGAGGAGGGAGGAGGAGAGGAGGGGGAAAGAGGAGGAGGAGAGAAGGGAGAGAGGAGAGAGGAGGAAGGGGAGAGAGGAGGAGAGAGGAGAGAGGAGGAAGAGAGAGGAGGAGATGAGAAGGAGAGGGGTAGAGAGGAGTCAGGGAAGTGATTTAAGTCACCCTTCCGTTGAAAAATGACCAGTAATGCACACCAGATTACCCATGGAAGGTTTTTAATGAGAAAACTCATTAGAAGTGGTTCAATCATGTTCATCACTACAAGTGTTGGGAAAGCTCCTCAATACAGTTACTTCACACTGGAAGAAGTTACTATAAATATACTTTAATATTGTCTTGTTACACACAGTGTGTAATGGAAATGTGTTTCCTGCGTATCCCAACTCCCCCTGAGAAACCCACAGAGAGTGGGGTCACGGCCAGGGTCACCGTTGTACAGCGCCCCTGGAGCAATTAGTTAAGTGTCTTGCTCAAGGGCACATTGACAAATTGTTCACCTTGCTGGCTCTGGTATTCCAACCAGCAACCTTTTGTTTGCTGGCCTAATACTCTAACCTCAAGGCTACCTGCCGCCCCTAAAGCCAATAAGGAAAATAAAGTTCACTTCACTAAAGTTACTTTGAAAAGAAGTCCACTACATCCAAACTACTTTGTGAAAAATTATCAGATCAAAAAATTGCAAGAAGAGATAACATTTGGGCTTATATTTTAACAGAATGTATAATGTAGCCTATTAAACACAACAAGCATGTTTCAAGTGAGATTTAGGCAGGTCTGATGACAGGAAATAAAGGAACTGCCTGCTTCACCCATAGTTTATTATATTCTGGGTTTGTAGTTCCAGTAGTTAACTCCACCACTCCATGGCAAAAAACAGTTATTAACTAGTGGAAACACTGCCTAGATTTACATTTAGTTCAACTACCACCAAGCTACTGCGAAATGTAGTTTCATTTATAGTTAAACTACATGCAGGTCACTACTCACTTCAAAGTCATTATTTTAATGAATTATAGCCACGTTTTCTAAAGAGTAAAGAGTTGAATAAAGAGGTAGTTGTTGCATGCAATAAGAAGAAACATTTTAGGTCATGAGCTTGAGTAAACATGAATAAGAAGTAGGAGCCGTTTCATGGTGCTCCTCATAAAGGCAGAGGAGGAGAGGGCTGCTGCTTACAGATAGCGTCATGGTGCTCCTCATAAAGGCAGAGGAGGAGAGGGCTGCTACAGCGTCATGGTGCTCCTCATAAAGGCAGAGGAGGAGAGGGCTGCTGCTACAGCGAATCAGGGAGAACAACTGTCCCGACAGCCATACTCCGACAAGTCTGAATGCGCTCTGTTAGCTCAACTCTTTACCAAAGATCACAAACTAAAAAGAAGAAATTGTCAATAGGATTGAGTGAGTCAAAAACCAGCATATGATTTCGTAACCGTATTACTAGATAAATATGCTACATTGTTTCACAAACCGCGCTGGTAGCATCCACTTCTACACAAACTTACCTGTTGCTATCAGAGTAAAAGACATTTTGTTAAAATTTTACAAACATCAAAAGTTACACCTTTAATCAATCTTAAAACGAATAATGTATGTTAATCATGGTACTGTATATTAATACGCTTATTTAGGCAACGCAAACAAATACTGATTTATTATAAAATAACCCATATGCAAATACAACTTTATGCAAATACAACTTTATGCAACTACAACTTGTGTACTAACTTGAAGTAACTATTTTTTTAAAGTATAATAATGTAATTCATGCATAACAGCACGCAGTACTATAGTAATAACACTTTAAACGTTAATCAACAACTCCCTCAAAGGTTACCGTGCTCAGTTGTTGATTGGTCTGTATTTAGGAAACAGAAGATAACTTCCCAATGAATTGAATTAGTTAAAGACATGCTCCTGAACTTTGGCGACTACTAAATATGTTTTAAACCTCCCGCTTTTGTCTGGAGTTTTGGGACACTCCCGACTAGTAACATGTGTGCGTGAGAGTAAAACAACACAAAGGGTTTTCCTCTACTAGTAAAGTGTCGGGGGCCTAGTAGGTGGGTTGTGTGTCAGGGTGGTCTCTCTCGTCTTACTTGTCTGGAGTGGGACTTTGGCTCTGGCGGTTTGAAGAAGGAATCGGGTAGCTTTCTCATCCTCATGGGGACGGAGGGGGGGACGATTGTGTTTTTCGGGTTCATAACAGCGTTGAAAAGGGCCTCCAGATCCGTCTCCGAGTCTCCCCGGACGTGGACTATCTGGTGACCGGCTGGAGGGTTGTGCTGGCTGGGATCCATGGTTATTCCAAAAACAATACAACAAGTATTTGCCCGAGAAAAAATGTCTATAAAAGATTCAAAGAGCCAAAATCAATGCAACGTTTTCTTTACAACGAAACTGAAAACCTCAAATCATCGAACCTCCAAAAGTAAATTCTTCCAAAAGTAAATTCGATGAAGTTGTTAAATTATTGTGAATGTATTTTCTCCCAACAATATGTCTAAAGGCTAACTATGGTAATCTCCGAAAACTCTTCTTTCTGCTGTTTCGGAAAGACACACTAGCTAATATAACAACGCGCATTTCTACCCCACTGTATCTGTTTCCAAAAAGAAACACAAAGAAAACAGCTAAAAACTTATCTCGAGCGAAACTCAAATAACTGCACAGATTAACTTTCGAGAGTTCACCGATTTTGCCATGAAACACGAGTGACAGCGCGCATTGCAAATCATTGCCTTCTTTCTCACTGTTGTAAAGTTGAAGCTGACTTGGTTCGACACTCCGAGCAGGACATCCGAGTCTGACTCATGTGATCTGAACCTCGGAATGGGCAGGGCTTGGGATCATTCACTGGGACAGAGACCACATCCCCTTTCTCTAGTGGGGAGAACTTTCTCCACAGCAACGTTTAATCAACTATTCTTACTACTGTTAGACAGATCTTAGACTAATCTGCAGTGTTTTTGTGACGGGAAACTCTGTGTTATTGTTATAGCAATTGAAATGCCATTGTATTGTCATGCCTTCCTTAGTAAATGATTAATAAACTATAGTCTTAGTAAATAATATCAATTCAAGGGGCTTTATTGGCATGGAAAACATGTGTTAACATTGCCAAAGCAAGTGAAATAGATAATATACAAAAGTGAAATAAACAATTAAAAAGAACAGTAAACATTACACTCATAGAAGTTCCAAAAGAATAAAGACATTTACAAATGTCATATTATGTAAATATACAGTGTTGTAACGATGTACAAATGGTTAAAGTACACAAAATACAATGGGTTGTATTTACAATAGTGTTTGTTCTTCACTGGTTGCCCTTTTCTTGTGGCAACAGGTCACACATATTGCTGCTGTGATGGCACACTGTGGTATTTCACCCAGTAGATATGGGAGTTTATCAAAATAGGGTTTGTTTTTGAATTATTTTTGGATCTGTGTAATCTGAGGGAAATATGTGTCTCTAATATGGTCATACATTTGGCAGGAGGTTAGGAAGTGCAGCTCAGTTTCCACCTCATGTTGTGGGCAGTGTGCACATAGTCTGTCTTCTCTTGAGAGCCAGGTCTGCCTACGGTGGCCTTTCTCAATAGCAAGGCTATGCTCACTGAGTCTGTACATAGTCAAAGCTTTCCTTAAGTTTGGGTCAGTCACAGTGGTCAGGTATTCTGCCACTGTGTACTCTCTGTTTAGGGCCAAATAGCATTCTAGTTTGCTCTGTTTTTTGTTAATTCTTTCCACTGTGTCAAGTAATTATCTTTTTGTTTTCTCATGATTTATTTGGGTCTATTTGTGCTGTTGTCCTGGGGCTCTGTGGGGTCTGTTTGTGTTTGTGAAAGGGAGCCCCAGGACCAGCTTGCTTAGGGGACTCTTCTCCAGGTTCATCTCTCTGTAGGTGATGGCTTTGTTATGGAAGGTTTGGGAATCGCTTCCTTTTAGGTGGTTGTAGAATTTAATGGCTCTTTTCTGGATTTCAATAATTATCGGGTTTCGGCCTAATTCTGCTCTGTATGCATTATTTGGTGTTTTACGTTGTACACAGAGGATATTTTAGTAAAAAAATCTGCATACAGAGTCTCAATTTGATGTTTGTCCCATTTTGTGAATTCTTGATTGGTGAGCAGACCCCAGAACTCACAACCATAAAGGGCAATGGGTTCTATAACTGACTCAAGTATTTTTAGCCAGATCCTAATTGGTATGTTGAATTTTATGTTCCTTTTGATGGCATAGAAGACCCTTCTTGCCTTGTCTCTCAGATCGTTCACAGCTTTGTGGAAGTTACCTGTGGCGCTGATGTTTAGGCCGAGGTATGTATAGTGTTTTGTGTGCTCCAGGGCAACGGTGTCTAGATGGAATTTGTATTTGTGGTCCTGGCGACTGGACCTTTTTTGGAACACCATTATTTTGGTCTTACTGATATTTACTGTCAGGGCCCAGGTCTGGCAGAATCTGTGCAGAAGATCTAGGTGCTGCTGTAGGCCCTCCTTGGTTGGGGACAGAAGCACCAGATCATCAGCAAACAGTAGACATTTAACTTCAGATTCTAGTAGGGTGAGACCGGGTGCTGCAGAGTGTTCTAGTGCCCTCGCCAATTCATTCATATATATGTTGAAGAGGGTGGAGCTTAAGCTTTATCGTCTCACCCCACGGCCCTGTCTCACCCCACGGCCCTGTCTCACCCCACGGCCCTGTCTCACCCCACGGCCCTGTCTCACCCCACGGCCCTGTCTCACCCCACGGCCCTGTGGAAAGAAATGTGTGTGTTTTGCCAATTTTAACCTCACACTTGTGGTTTGTGTCCATGGATTTAATAATGTTGTATGTTTTTCCCTCAGCACCACTTACCATCAATTTGTATAGCCGGCATTCATGCCGAAATGAGTCAAAAGCTTATTTGAAATCAACAAACATGAGAAGATTGCCTTTGTTTTGGTTTGTCAATTACTGTGTGCGGGGTGAATACGTGGTCTGTCTTACGGTAATTTGGTAAAAATCTAATTTGACATTTGCTCAGTACATTGTTTTCATTGAGGAAATGTACGAGTCTGCTGTTAATGATAATGCAGAGGATTTTCCCAAGGTTGCTGTTGACGCATATCCCACGGTAGTTATTGGGTCAAATTCGTCTCCACTTTTGTGGATTGGGCTGATCAATCCTTGGTTCCAAATATTGGGGAAGATGCCAGAGCTGAGGATGATGTTATTTAGGATACCATCAACCCCACAGGCCTTTTAAGGTTAGGGTTAGGGTTAGTGGTGGTCACTCAGCCTGTACTTGGATCTGTCTCTGCTTCATATAGAGATAATCAGCCAATTCATATTCCCTGTTTAGGGCCAGATAGCAATTTAGTCGGCTTTGGGATTTTGTTTAGTTTTTCCAATTTTGTAAATATGAGTCATTTGATTGGTTCATGTTTATTTTAATTATTTTTTACCGAAGCAGTGCTGGTGTCAGTTTGGTTGGTTAGGTCCAACACCAGCTGACTGAGAGTGCTCGTTTCTGGGCTCAGCTCTTGGGTTTGAAGTGCTTTAAATTATAATGATCTTTTCTGTATTTTCATTACCACTGGAAAAGGGTTTAGGGGTTAGGGTAGGGTTAGGGTTAGGGTTAGGGTTAGGGTTAGGTTAGGTTAGGGTTAGTTGGGGTTAGGTTTAGGGTTAGGAGGTTAGGGGTTAGGGTTAGGCGTTAGGTGTTAGGGGTTAGGGTTAGGGAAAGCAGCCCAATTCTGCACTACATGGGTTAGGGTTAGGGTTAAGGTTAGGGGTTAGGGTTAGGGGTTAGGGTTAGGGAAAGCAGCCCAATTCTGCATGTAGGGCTTCAATTGGATGTTTGTCCCACATTTTAACATCCAGTTTATTGAGTGGCCCCCAAACCTCATTTCCGTAAAGAGCTATTGGTAGGATTACGCTTTAAAATATTTGGGTCCAAATCCTAATTGGGATGTTGATTTCGAAAAATGTAATTTTTTATTTCATACAATGCTCTGCAGACTTTTTCTTTGAATGCATTCACTAACATATTAAATTTTCCCAATGCAGATAGGGTCAGAACAAGATATGAGTCATTTTACTGTGTTCAATTATGGTGTTGTTCAGGGTGAATTTATATTTGAGTTTCTGACATCTGGGTTTTTTCAGGAAAATCCTAAGTTTATTTATTTTTCTTACTGCCATGGCCCAATTATGGCAATATTGCCCTAGAATATTAAGGTTCTGTTGAAGACCTTCTTTGGTTGGTGATAGAAGAACCAAATAATCAGCATGACCCAAACCTATCTCCCTTTACAGAACAGCGCAAACTGTCTCTAACCAGAATAGAAAGATGTGTGGGAGGCCCCGGTGCACAACTGAGCAAGAGGACAAGTACATGAGAGTGTCTAGTTTGAGAAACAGACGCCTCACAAGTCCTCAACTGGCAGCTTCATTAAATAGTACCCGCAAAACACGAGTCTCAACATCAACAGTGAAGAGGCGACTCCGTGATGCTGGCCTTCTAGACACTACATAAAGAGAGACCTAAGACAACAACATAGCAAGGCAGCAACACATGACAACACAGCATGGTAGCAACACAACATGACAAAAACATGGTAGCAACACAACATGGTAGCAACACAACATGGTAGCAGCACAAAACATGGTACAAACATTATTGGGCACAGATAACAGTACAAAGGGCAAGAAGGTAGAGACAACAATACATCACGCAAAGCAGCCACAACTGTCAGTAAGAGTGTCCATGATTGAGTCTTTGAATGAAGAGATTGATATAAAACTGTCCAGTTTGAGTGTTTGTTGCAGCTCGTTCCAGTCGCTAGCTGCAGCGAACTGAAAAGAGGAGCGACCCAGGGATGTGTGTGCTTTGGGGACCTTTAACAGAATGTGACTGGCAGAATGGGTGTTGTATGTGGAGGATGAGGGCTGCAGTAGATATCTCAGATAGGGGGGAGTGAGTCCTAAGAGGGTTTTATAAATAAGCATCAACCAGTGGGTCTTGCGACGGGTATACAGAGATGATCAGTTTACAGAGGAGTATAGAGTGCAGTGATGTGGCCTATAAGGAGCATTGGTGGCAAATCTGATGTCCGAATGGTAAAGAACATCTAGCCGCTCGAGAGCACCCTTACCGGCCGATCTATAAATGATGTCTCTGTAATCTAGCATGTGTAGAATGGTCATCTGAATCAGGGTTAGTTTGGCAGCTGGGGTGAAAGAGGAGTGATAATACCAACAAAATAAAGAATAGTTGTCAACAAATCAGTAAGAAGGGAATAAGATTGAACTAAAAATAAGTACAATACAATCTGCAACCCTTTGTACATATGTGTCTATTGTGTGTCTGTGAGAGAGTGAGTGAATGAAAGGGTCTGTCTAGCCCAGTAGTCTGCATATTAGATGCAGTAGTTGGTGCACATGCCCAATCTCTGATAGTTCTAGGTGTCTTTTGCCAGAGGTTACCTCAGCATATGTAGGCTGATGATCTGAATGATACATGGTGTGGACTGCATCATGTGGTGTACTTCTCTGAAGGACAGTGTTACTGCCCGACCCTGGAGTATTGGTCAGAGCTCTGTTGTGATGAGCTCTGTCTCTTTCTCTCTGCTCTCTCTCTCTGCTCTCTCTCTCTCTTGTTTTCTCACTCTCTCTCTCTCTCTAAAATTAGATTGCACTGTTGCAAATGTAGGCTATGCTATTTTTAAACATTGCATAGCTTATTCTCTCTCTCTCCCTCTCTCTCTCCCTCTCTCTCCCTCTCTCTCCCTCTCTCTCCTCTCTCTCCATCTCTCTCCCTCTCTTCTCTCTAATGCTGCTAGAAAAAGTAATCCCATGTAGTTCCCATAATTGTTATGCAAATGAGCGTCCCTGCTCCACTGAGAAATTATTTTGTCAAGACCCAGTCTCTGGACATAGAGCCTCTGTTTCGGCCCTTTTCCCATACATCCAGCTGAATGAATGATGATGAAAGTGTATTATTGTTTTGCAGGCACTGACAGAATATATTGTTTGCCTAGTCTCATGTACAGACTTCCCTTCCTCTACCATCCTAGTCTCAGGTACAGACTTCCCTTCCTCTATGATCCTAGTCTCAGGTACAGCCTTCCCTTCCTCTACCATCCTAGTCTCAGGTACAGACTTCCCTTCCTCTAATCCTAGTCTCAGGTACAGACTTCCCTTCCTCTACCATCTAGTCTCAGGTACAGACTTCCCTTCCTCTAACATCCTAGTCTCAGGTACAGACTTCCCTTCCTCTACCATCTAGTCTCAGGTACAGACTTCCCTTCCTCTACCATCCTAGTCTCAGGTACAGAATTCCCTTCCTCTACCATCCTAGTCTCAGGTACAACTTCCCTTCCTCTACCATCCTAGTCTCAGGTACAGACTTCCCTTCCTCTACCATCCTAGTCTCAGGTACAGACTTCCCTTCCTCTACCATCCTAGTCTCAGGTACAGACTTCCCTTCCTCTACCATCCTAGTCTCAGGTACAGCCTTCCCTTCCTCTACCTCCTAGTCTCAGGTACAGACTTCCCTTCCTCTACCATCCTAGTCTCAGGTACAGACTTCCCTTCCTCTACCATCCTAGTCTCAGGTACAGCCTTCCCTTCCTCTACCATCTATGTTATTGATAATTTAATAACCCCAACATCTGTGTTAGGGAGCAGTAATTATCATCATTATTACTTTTTTAAAACTATTTTCTACATATAGAATAATAGTGAAGACATCAAGACTATGAAATAACACATACGGAATAATTTAGTAACCAAAAAAGTGTAAAACAAATCAAAATATATTTTATATTTGACATTCTTTGAAGTAGCCAGCCTCTGGCTTGATGACAGCTTTGCACACACTTGGCATTCTTTCAACAAGCTTCATGAGGTAGTCACCTGGAAATCATTTCAATTAACAGGTGTGCCTTGTTACAAGTTAATTGGTGGAATTTCTTTCCTTCTTAATGCGTTTGAGCCAATCAGTTGTGTTGTGACAAAGTAGGGGTGGTATACAGAAGATGGCCCTATTTGGTTAAAGACCAAGTCCATATTATGGCAAGAACAGCTCAAATAAGCAAAGAGAAACGACAGTCCATCATTACTTTAAGACAGTCAATCCAAAAAATGTCAAGAACTTTTAAAGTTTCTTCAAGTGAAGTCTCAAAAACCATCAAGCGCTATGATGAAACTGGCTCTCATGAGGACCGCCACAGGAAAGGAAGACCCAGAGTTACCTCTGCTGCAGAGGATAAGTTCATAAGAGTTACCAGCCTCAGAAATTGCAGCCCAAATAAATGCTTTAAAGAGTTAAAGTAACAGACACATCTCAACATCAACTATTCAGAGGAGACTGCGTGAATCAGGCCTTCATGGTCGAATTGCTGCAAAGAAACCACTACTAAAGGACACCAATACAAAGAAGAGACTTGCTTGGGCCAAGAAACACGAGCAATGGATATTAGACCAGTGGAAAACTGTCCTTTGGTCTGATGAGTCCAAATTTGAGATTTTTGGTTCCAACCGCTGTATCTTTGTGAGAAGTGAACGGATGTGTGGTTCCCACCATGAAGCACGGAGGAGGAGGTGTGATGGTGTGGGGGTGTTTTGCTGTTGATACTGTCTGTGATTTAGAATTCAAGGCACACTTAACCAGCATGGCTACCACAGCATTCTCCAGCGATACGCCATCCAATCTGTTTTGCGCTTAGTGGGACTATCATTTGTTTTTCAACAGGAAAATGACCCAACACACATCCAGGCTGTGTAAGGGCTATTTGACCAAGAAGTAGAGTGATGGAGTGGTGCATCAGATGACCTGGCCTCCACAATCACCCGCCCTAAACCCAATTGAGATGGTTTGGGATGAGTTGGACCGCAGAGTGAAGGAAAAGCAGCCAACAAGTGCTCAGCATATGTGGGAACTCCTTCAAGACTGTTGTGAAAGGTTTCCAGATTAAGCTGGTTGAGAGAATACCAAGAGTGTGCAAAGCTGTCATCAAGACAAAGTGTGGCTACTTTGAAGAATCTAAAACACATTTTTTGGTTTCTACATGATTCCATATGTGTTATTTCATAGTTGTGGTGTCTTCACTATTATTCTACAATGTAGAAAATAGTAAAAATAAAGAAAAATCCTTGAATGAGTAGGTGTGTCCAAACTTTCGACTGGTACTGTAGGTTGGCACGGGCTTGAGGCAAAGTACACAATTAACCATTGAGAGGCAGGATGGTTCTAGGGTCACCTAAGTTGATTACGCAGGCCCCAATAAGGCAACAGAAGAGGAAAGGCAGGGAAAAGGTTCAAGGAATTTCATTTCCACTCGTTTATCCTGCCTGGTATACATTCTGTTATAAAAAACCTCAAGATCTTCTCGAAATTGTCCACCAATATAAAAACATGAGGTGACCCAAAAAGAACATTTCCACCATGACATAGTAATCCCGTAAGTGGTGGTGAATGGTACGGTGGGAATGAAAACACAGCGTATTGATGCAACTTAAGAAGAAGCTTTCCAAAGAGAAAATAATATCCCCAAAGAATCTCAAACAAATTTGCAAACTGGCAGCCACACAAAGAGAGTAAAGCTCTGTCAAAGGGTTTCTGTTGGACTAGAATCCAAATCAATGTGCAGGGAGAGTTCAGTTTCTGTTGGACTAGAATCCAATACAATGTGCAGGGAGAGTTCAGTTTCTGTTGGACTAGAATCCCAATACAATGTGCAGGGAAGTTCAGTTTCTGTTGGACTAGAAACAATACAATGTGCAGGAGAGTTCAGTTTTCTGTTGGACTAGAATCAATACAATGTGCAGGGAGAGTTTAGTTTCGTTGGACTAGAATAACAATACAATGTGCAGGGAAGAGTTCAGTTTCTGTTGGACTAGAATCAATACAATGTGCGGGAGAGTTCAGTTTCTGTTGGACTAGAATCAAATACAATGTGCAGGGAGAGTTTAGTTTCTGTTGGACTAGAATCCAATACAATGTGCAGGAGAGTTTAGTTTCTGTTGGACTAGCAATCAATACAATGTGCAGGGAGAGTTAGTTTCTGTTGGACATAGAATCCAATACAATGTGCAGGGAGAGTGTAGTTTCTGTTGGACTAGAATCCAATACAATGTGCAGGGAGAGTTCAGTTTCTGTTGGACTAGAATCAATACAATGTGCAGGGAGAGTTTAGTTTCGTTGGACTAGAATCCAATACAATGTGAGGGAAGTTTAGTTTCTGTTGGACTAGAATCCAATACAATGTGCAAGGGAGAGTTTAGTTTCTGTTGGACTAGAATACCAATACAATTGTGCAGGGAGAGTTTAGTTTCTGTTGGACTAGAATCCAATCAATGTGCAGGGAGTGTTCATTTTCTGTTGGACTAGAATCCAATACAATGTGCAGGGAGAGTTAGTTTTGTTGGAACTAGAATCCAATCAATGTGCAGGGAGAGTTCAGTTTCTGTGGACTAGAATACAATACAATGTGCAGGGAGAGTTTAGTTTCTGTTGGACTAGAATCCATACAATGTGCAGGGAGGTTTTCAGTTTCTGTTGGACTAGAAATCCAATACATGTGCAGGGAGGAGTTTAGTTTCTTGTTGGACTAGAATCCAATACAAATGTGCAGGGAGAGTTTAGTTTCTGTTGGACTAGAATCCAATACAATGTGCAGGGAGAGTTCAGTTTCTGTTGGACTAGAATCCAATACAATGTGCAGGGAGAGTTCAGTTTCTGTTGTGACTAGAATCAAGTACAATGTGCAGGGAGAGTTCAGTGGGGAAAGGCGTGTGCGGTCACGGGGTCCTTCACCTCTAGTAGGGCCTGGAATGAAATATATTTCAAATAGCAGTCGTGGACGACGTCAGTCATCAATACATAAAACCAAAAAAAAGCAGGTGGTGTGCATTAGAGTGATCCATGTTGTTTTAGGGGTCTTAGTGGTGTCATTTAGAGTGATCCATTTGTTAGGGGTCTTAGTGTTGTCATTAGAGTGATCCAAATGCTGTAAGGGGTCTTAGTGTGTGCATTTTTAGAGTGATCCATGTTGTTTAGGGGTCTTAGGTTGGTGTCATTTAGAGTTGATCCATGTTGTTAGGGGTTCTTAGTGGTGTCATTAGGAGTGATCCATGTTGTTTAGGGCCGTCTTAGTGGTGTCATTAGGTGATCCATGCTGATTAAGGGGGTTCTTAGTGGTTGTCATTAGAGTGATTCCATGGTTGTTTAGGGGTTCTTTAGTTGGTGTTCATTAGAGTGATCCATGTTGTTAGGGTCTTTAGTGGTGTCATTAGAGTGATCCATATTGTTTAGGTGGTCTTAGTGGTTGTCATTAGAGTGATCCATGTTTGTTAGGGGTCTTAGTGGTGTCATTATAGTGATCCATGTTGTTAGGGGTCTAGTGGTGTCATTAGAGTGCGATCCATGTTGTTAGGGTCTTAGTGAATAGATAGTGTCATTAGAGTGATCCATGTTTGTTAGGCGCTTAGTGGTGTCATTAGAGGGATCCAATTGTTGAGGGGTCTTAGTGTTCATAGAGTGATCCATATTGTTAGGGGTCTTAGTGGTGTCATTAGAGTGATCCATATTGTTAGGGGTCTTGGTGGTGTCATCAGAGTGATCCATGTTGTAAGGGGTCTTGGTGGTGACATGGTGATCCATGTTGTAAGGGGTCTTGGTGGCCGTAGCAGACTGGGGTCTGATGACCGTGCCTTTCCTGGAGCGGGACGAAACAGAACCCATCCCTGCCCTGGCAGACCTCACTCTCCTGGGGACCCTGGGACACCTGGTTCTCCTGCTGGCCCCTGACATCATTGGCTTCCACTGTGGTCTCCCTGGCCTCTCTCCTGGACCCCCTGGTACCCCTGCAGCCTGCTCCCCTGAACCCTGACATCCTTGGCTTCCACTCTGGTCTCCCTGGCCTCTCTCCTGGACCCCCTGGTACCCCTGCAGCCTGCTCCCCTGAACCCTGACATCTGCCTAGGCCATCTTGGTAAAATGATAGCCGTTGGAGGCTAGAGGGGTGGTGGTGGAGTTGGAGCCGGGGCTGAGATCCACCCTGGTCCCCCCTAAGGCCACCGTCTGACCCTGACCTGGCCCTGAATCTGACTTTGGCCCTGACTCTTCTCTGGCCCTGACCTGGCCCTGAATCTGACTTTGGCCCTAACTCTTCTTTGGCCCTGACCTGGCCCTGAATCTGACTTTGGCCCTGACTCTTCTCTGGCCCTGACCTGGCCCTGAATCTGACTTTGGCCCTGACTCTTCTCTGACTCTGACTCTTCTCTGACCCTGACCTGCCTCTGGCCCTGACTCTGGCCCTGACTCTGACTCTTCTCTGGCCCTGACTCTGACTCTTCTCTGACTCTGGCCCCGACTCTGACTCTTCTCTGGCCCCGACTCTGACTCTTCTCTGGCCCTGACTCTGACTCTTCTCTGGCCCTGACTCTGACTCTTCTCTGGCCCTGACTCTGACTCTTCTCTGGCCCTGACTCTGACTCTTCTCTGACCCTGACCTGACTCTGGCCCTGACTCTGGCCCTGACTCTGACTCTTCTCTGGCCCTGACTCTGGCCCTGACTGACTCTGACTCTAGCCCTGCTGGTGGTCTGATGATGCTGAGTTGTGTTTATGTGGAGGTAGTGGCCCTGTCTCTGGCCCTGCTGGTGGTCTGATGCTGCTTACTGGTGTTTATGTGGAGGTAGTGGCCCTGTCTCTGGCCCTGCTGGTGGTCTGATGATGCTGAGCAGTGTTTATGTGGAGGTATTGGACATGGAGAAACAGACTTTGCTTTTTAAATTATCAGTCTATTTCATCAGATTTCTGTTCATCTCGTTATTTTCCTCTTCCAGGTTTAGCTCATCAAACCAGCGTATCTAACTCTTCCAGGTTAACCTCATCAAACCAGCGTATCTAACTCTTCCAGGTTAACCTCATCAAACCAGCGTATCTACCAACAGGAAACACCCAGGTAACAGCCAGGAACACCCAGGAACTAACACCAGGTAAAGCCAGAGTAACACCAGGAAACACCCATGAGGTAAACCAAGGTAACACCAGGAAACACCCAGGTAACAAAAACAGGAGTAAACAGCCAGGAAACACCAACAGAGAAAAACACCCAGGAGTACAGCCAGGTAAACACCAAGGTAACACCCAGGAAACATCAAACGGACACCACAACAAGGAAACACCCAGGTAACAGCCAGGAACCAAGGAACCACAGGAAACACCCAGGAAACACCCAGGTAACAGCCAGGAAACACCCAGTAACAGACACAGGAAACACCCAGGAAACGCCAGGTAACAGCCAGGAAACACCAGCAGGAAACACCAGAAACACCAAAACAGAGAGTAACAGCCAGGAACACCACAGGTAACAGCAGGAAACACCCAGGAAAACACCCAGGAAACACCAGGTAACAGCCAGGAAACACCCAGTAACAGCACAGGAAACACCCAGGAAAGAACACCCAGGAAACACCCAGGAAACACACACAGGAAACCCCAGTAACACCAGTTACAGCCAGGAAACACCAGGTAACAGCGAAACCAGGAAACAACCAGGAAACACCCAGGTAACACCCCAGGTAACACAAACCAGTTAAACAGCCAGGAACAGCACAAAAAAACACCCAGGTAACACCCAGGAACAACCCAGGTAACACCCAGGTACACCCCAGTTACAGCCAGGAAACACCCCAGGTAACAAGCCAGGAACACCTACAGGAAACACCCAGTTAACAGCCAGGAAACACCCAGTGTAACAGCCAGGAAACACCCAGAAGAAACACCCAGTTAACAGCCAGGAACAACCCAGGAAACACCCAGGAAACACCCAGGAAACAGCCAGTTAACAGCCAGGTAACACCACCAGGTAACACACCAGGTAACACCAGGTAACCCAGGAAACCCAGGTAAGCCAGCAGTTAACAGAACCAGAAACCAGGAAACACCACAGGTAACATCCAGGTAACACCCAGGTAACCACCAGCAGGTAAACAGCCAGGTAACACCAGGTAACACCGAGGAAACAGCCAGTTAAACAGCACAGGTAACACCGCAGGTAAAACCCAGGTAACACCAGAGAAACACCAGGTAAAACACCCAGGAAACATCCAGGTAACAGCCAGTTAACAGCCAGGTAAACACCCAGGTACACCCCAGGAAACAGCCAGTTAACAGCCAGGTAACACCCAGGAAACACCCAGGTAACATCCAGGAAACACCCAGGTAACTCCAGGTAACAGCCAGTTAACAGCCAGGTAACACCCAGGAAACACCCAGGAAACAGCCAGTTAACACCCAGGTCACCCAGGTAACCACAGGAAACAGCCAGTATAAACAGCCAGGTAACACCACAGAAAGAAACACCCACAGGAAACAGCCCAGTTAACAGCACACAGTTACAGAAGACCAGGAAACACCAGGTAACAGCCAGGAAACAATCCAGTTAACAGCCAGGAAACATCCAGGAAACACCACACAGGTAACATCCAGGTAACAGCCAGGAAACACCCAGGTAACAAGACACAGGAAACATCCAGGTAACACCCAGTACAGGTAACGCCAGGAACACCCAGGAAACACCTCAGAGGAAACAATACTCAGGATACAAAGAATAAATAATTTACCCAGAGAAACATCCAAACAGGAATACATCAGGAGTAACAGCAGGAAAACATTCCAGGAAACCCACAGAGTCCACATCCAGAAGTAACAGCAACAGTGAAACAAATTAATTATACACCTAAAAATCTAAATTTAAAAAACAGGTAAACATTATAAAATAGCTATAACTTACAAGGAAAACATCTCAGGTAACAAACCTATTTAAAATGAAATATATAAGTATAAACAATATTAAATTAAAAAATCATAAATATTGTAGATTATATAAAAATATAAAAACAAAATACATACATATTAATAAAACTAAAAAAATTATTATAATTATAAATAAAATAATATAATATAATATATAAAATAAAAAATAAAAATATAAACAAATGGATACCAGATAGTTAAATACAACACAATATAAATAAAAAAATGATATAATAATATAAATATAAAAAAAATATTACTATGAGTATATACATCTAAAAATCAAAACAAAAATATTAAAATTAAATAATTGGAAACTAATGAAATGAAAAAAACAATGCAAAAAAATAATATAACATAATATATGATAATAATTACCATAAATATTTAAATAATTAAATATATATAAAAAAAAAAATAAATATAATATAACATAATAAATTATAAATATATAAAATAAAAAAAATAAATACCTCATGATAAAACAAAAACAATATTAAAACACAACACAGTTTAGTTAAATCAACTATAAAATTAAAAACAGAAGAAAACATAAAATAACAAAAATTAACATAACCAAATAAAAAAAAAATAACAATAAAATAGGTTACAAAAATATAACAATTTATTTATTTTATAAAACATACAAGGAACAAAAAACGATCTAAAGATATATATGAAAAAATATATAAATGTATTACTATTGGAGGATAATTATTTAGAAATCAAATTATAAAAAAAAAATATGACATAAAAAACAAACTCAAAATTTAATAAGAAACAAAAAAAATCAGAGTTAATAAATAAGTATAAAAATAAAAAAATTTATTATAAACTTTAAATTAAATAACATCAACAATATCCTTATAACATAAATGAATTGTAAATAAAGTTAAATTTAATAAACTAAAGCAATAATACAAATTATTACAGAGATAATATCAATAAACTTCTATACATAAAAAAAAAAATCTACCAATTAACAAGAAAAACATAATGTAAAAAGTAACATTATACAACTAATATCATAATTAAAAATAAATTAAAAAACAAAATTTATGTAAAAATAATATACTTACAAACACACCAAAGAATGAAAAAACATCAAATCATAGAATAACAGTGAAAAAAACTCTAATAAATAAACTTAAGTAATGAAACTAAGTAAAATTCAAAAACACTTAATATGCAAAAAAAATATTAAAAATTCCAATATCTAAAAAATAAATACTGAGAACGTAACAAAATTATTATAGGAAAATAACAAAATACATAAAGATATAAATAAAAATATAATAAAATGATAACATATTGATATATAAACTCAATATTAACACAGAATATAAAAAATCTAAGAATTAAAAATTAAAAAAACAATAAAAAATATTAAATTAGTATAACTAAAAAAAATAAATAAATTAATTGGAAATAATAAAAATTAAATAAACAAAAAAAAGTAAAACCACTAATAAAAAAATATGAAGACATAAATAAATGGTTATTGAAAAATAAACAAAAAATTGAATAAAAATAATATTTAATACACTATAAAATGAACTAAAAATCATGTTTATATTTAAAATAAAATCAAGAAATATAAAAGTTAAATTGCTACAATTAAATATAATATATAATGTATATAAGACAGTGAAATAAAAATAAAAATACACTTTATTTAAATATATATAACAAAAAGGTAAAATAATATAAAGCATTATTAATTAATATAATTGGATTTATATACTATAAAATATTAAAAAATACCATTAACCATTCAGTAATAGAATAAATCCCAAAAAATCTATATACATAAAAACAAATATGAAAATAAACAAGAAAATACATTACCAATATAATAAACTGAATTATAAATAACAAAAAAAAAATATAAAAAAATAATATACAAACAAACTACAAAATGGATAATAATAAAAATACTTAGATATTCATAAAAATAAGATTATATAAAAATAAATTGATACAAAAATACATTAAAAAAACAAATAAATAATTTAAAAGTAAGAATTAAAAAAAAATTATGATTAATTTAATTAAAAAAATATTATGGGGAATGTAATAAAAAAATTTAAAAAAATTTATAAAATGAAAAATAATATATAATATAAAATAAAAGTAAAAAAATAATAAATTAACGAAACTAATATAATAAAAATTATAATAAATAGAAGAAAAATAAATGATTGTATCATAACGATAAAATAATTAACAAATTATAAAAACAATAAAAATTATTAAAATTATAATATCACTAAACTGAAAATGACATAATAAAATTAAAATAAAGAATAGAATAAAAAAATTAATATAATAATATATATGAAAATAAAACTTCAAATACAGTTAATGCATAAAATATATAAAAAAAATAGACTTAAAAAATAATAATAGAAATCAAAAAAAAAAAAATTTGTATAATAATAAAATATTATAATAAATTTAAAAAATAAAAAAATTTTAAAAAAAAATTAATACAATAAATTAAAATAAATGAAAATAAAAAAAATTATATAATATTTAATGTATCTTAATAAAAAATAAAATAAAAATAAATAAAAAAAATTAATAAAAATAAAACATAAAAAAAAAGTATATGTAAATAAACAATAAATAAAAAAAAAAAAAGATTAAAAAACTAAATAATTTAAAAGTAAATTAAAAATATAATATATAATAAAAATAAAATAAAAAATTAATTAAAAATAAAAATTATTATAGAATAAATAGAAAATTATAATATAATAATATATACAATTAAAATTAAAATATTATATTATTAACA
The DNA here is from genome assembly GCF_002910315.2 of Salvelinus sp. IW2-2015. Classification (NCBI taxonomy): domain Eukaryota; kingdom Metazoa; phylum Chordata; class Actinopteri; order Salmoniformes; family Salmonidae; genus Salvelinus; species Salvelinus sp. IW2-2015. Next base: position 16,636 of record NW_019943698.1, on the reverse strand, counting down.
ATTATAATTAAATATAAAATTAAATATTAAAAATATAGAAACAAAAATATTTAAATATTTATAAAGAAAATAAAAAAACTTAGAAATATAACATTCATTAATTTATTTGAAAAATAAAATATAAAATTAAAAAATGTATTTAATTATATTAAAAAACTAAAAAATGAATATAATATAAAAATTAATTAATAAATATTAAAAAACTTTAAAAATATGATGTAAAGAAATAATATTAATATGGTAAAAAAAATAAATAAATCAAATTAAATAAAAATTATAAAAAACAAACAAAATAATAAAATATTAAAAAAAAAATAATTAAAAAGAATAATATATAAAAAAAAAAAAAAAAAAACAAATAAATAGATATAAAAAAAGACTCAAAAAAAAAAAAAATACATATATAAAAAATTTACATAATAAAAAAAAAAAATTAATAAGAAAAAAAAAAAATATAATTAAAAAAAAAAAATAAAAAAATATTAAATAAAACTACAATAAAATTATAACTAGCAAGTAAAAAAAAAAAATGGAATTAAATTACAATTAAAATAAAAAGTAATTAATTAAATAGAAATTAAATAAATAAAAATAATCTAAAATTGAAAAGAAAAAAGACAAAATAAAATAAATAAATAAAATTAAAAAAAAAAAATAATAAATAAATTAAAAAAACCATAATTAAAAAATAAAATAACTAAACTAAGCTCCAGTGAAAACAACAAAAAATCATACAAAAGAAGTACTAGCAAGAACCAGATTAAACAAAGCAAAACAGGTAAAACAAAAAAATAAATACTACTAATTTCAGGGATAACACACAGAAGTACAACGACATTAGGATTAAAAGAAATATAACAAAGAGAAAACATATCACTTAATAAAGAAAAAAAAAAACGTATCATTAACATATAAAACAAAGAGAAAACCACAAATAATTAATAATAAAACTTGACCTAATAAAATAACTAAACATATCAAGGTAACAACCAAAAATAATAACTTATGAATATAAGCAAAATGAAATCAATTGTAAACTGATAATATCATAAAAAAAACAGAGATAACATTATTAATAAGATAAATTATGACGACTACAAATATAATAAATACAACAAGATATGAAATTTGTAAACTAAATAATACCTTGAAAGAAATTTAGAAATTATTGTATTACAAGCATGAAATTATAAATGGAAAAAAAAGTAATAAAAATAAAAATAACAAAAAAAACCTGACATCTTCATAATAATTCCAGAGAACAAAAAAGAATACCTGCAATTATAAACCAAGGGAAAAGTCATCTCAATTTAAATGAACAGAGAACTGGAATATAATATAACAAAAAAACAGTGAAATAAAGAACTAAACCTGCAGGAAAAACATTACCTCAAATGAAACAACAAAATACCAATCCAGGTGATACAAACAGATACCAAAAGATTGAATATATAACAATTAAACCAAACAGTTTAAAAAATAAAACAAATTAAAAAAATAAAATTTAAATTTAAATAATTATATTAAATTTAATAAAAAAAAATTATTAACAAAAAAATT